>NW_027011865.1:185085-247585 GCF_036934945.1 Oncorhynchus masou masou | reverse complement strand
AGTCCCTCCCTCCCTAGAGACCACAGCAGGAGTCCCTCCCTCCCTAGGGACCACAGCAGGAGTCCCTCCCTCCCTAGGGACCACAGCAGGAGTCCCTCCCTCCCTAGGGACCACAGCAGGAGTCCCTCCCTCCCTAGAGACCACAGCAGGAGTCCCTCCCTAGAGACCACAGCAGGAGTCCCTCCCTCCCTAGAGACCACAGCAGGAGTCCCACCCTCCCTAGAGACCACAGCAGGAGTCCCTCCCTAGAGACCACAGCAGGAGTCCCTCCCTAGAGACCACAGCAGGAGTCCCTCCCTCCCTAGAGACCACAGCAGGAGTCCCTCCCTAGAGACCACAGCAGGAGTCCCTCCCTCCCTAGAGACCACAGCAGGAGTCCCTCCCTAGAGACCACAGCAGGAGTCCCTCCCTCCCTAGAGACCACAGCAGGAGTCCCTCCCTAGAGACCACAGCAGGAGTCCCTCCCTAGAGACCACAGCAGGAGTCCCTCCCTAGAGACCACAGCAGGAGTCCCTCCCTCCCTAGAGACCACAGCAGGAGTCCCTCCCTCCCTAGGGACCACAGCAGGAGTCCCTCCCTCCCTAGGGACCACAGCAGGAGTCCCTCCCTCCCTAGGGACCACAGCAGGAGTCCCTCCCTCCCTAGAGACCACAGCAGGAGTCCCTCCCTAGAGACCACAGCAGGAGTCCCTCCCTAGAGACCACATCAGGAGTCCCAACCTAGAGACCACAAGAGGAGTCCCTCACTCCCTAGAGACCACAGCAGGAGTCCCTCCCTAGAGACAACAGCAGGAGTCCCTCCCTCCCTAGAGACCACAGCAGGAGTCCCTCCCTAGAGACCACAGCAGGAGCCCCTCCCTAGAGACCACAGCAGGAGTCCCTCCCTAGAGACCACAGCAGGAGTCCCTCCCTCCCTAGAGACCACAGCAGGAGTCCCTCCCTCCCTAGAGACCACAGCAGGAGTCCCTCCCTCCCTAGAGACCACAGCAGGAGTCCCTCCCTCCCTAGAGACCACAGCAGGAGTCCCTCACTCCCTAGGGACCACAGCAGGAGTCCCTCCCTCCCTAGAGACCTCAGCAGGAGTCCCTCCCTAGAGACCACAGCAGGAGTCCCTCCCTCCCTAGAGACCACAGCAGGAGTCCCTCCCTCCCTAGAGACCACAGCAGGTGTCCCTCACTCTCTAGAGACCACAGCAGGAGTCCCTCACTCCCTAGGGACCACAGCAGGAGTCCCTCCCTCCCTAGAGACCTCAGCAGGAGTCCCTCCCTAGAGACCACAGCAGGAGTCCCTCCCTCCCTAGAGACCACAGCAGGAGTCCCTCACCCTCTAGAGACCACAGCAGGTGTCCCTCACTCCCTAGAGACCACAGCAGGTGTCCCTCACTCCCTAGAGACCACAGCAGGAGCCCCCCACTCCCTAGAGACCACAGCAGGAGTCCCTCACTCCCTAGAGACCACAGCAGGAGTCCCTCACTCCCTAGAGACCACAGCAGGAGTCCCTCACTCTCTAGAGACCACAGCAGGAGTCCCTCACTCTCTAGAGACCACAGCAGGTGTCCCTCACTCCCTAGAGACCACAGCAGGAGTCCCTCCCTAGAGACCACAGCAGGAGTCCCTCACTCCCTAGAGACTACAGCAGGAGCACCTCACTCCCTAGAGACCACAGCAGGAGTCCCTCCCTAGAGACCACAGCAGGAGTCCCTCACTCCCTAGAGACCACAGCAGGAGCCCCTCACTCCCTAGAGACCACAGCAGGAGCCCCTCACTCCCTAGAGACCACAGCAGGAGCACCTCACTCCCTAGAGACCACAGCAGGAGCCCCTCACTCCCTAGAGACCACAGCAGGAGCCCCTCACTCCCTAGAGACCACAGCAGGAGTCCCTCACTCCCTAGAGACCACAGCAGGAGTCCCTCACTCCCTAGAGACCACAACAGGAGTCCCTCCCTAGAGACCACAGCAGGAGTCCCTCACTCCCTAGAGACCACAGCAGGAGTCCGTCACTCCCTAGAGACCACAGCAGGAGTCCCTCACTCTCTAGAGACCACAGCAGGAGCACCTCACTCTCTAGAGACCACAGCAGGAGCCCCTCACTCCCTAGAGACCACAGCAGGAGTCCGTCACTCCCTAGAGACCACAGCAGGAGCACCTCACTCCCTAGAGACCACAGCAGGAGCCCCTCACTCCCTAGAGACCACAGCAGGAGCCCCTCACTCCCTAGAGACCACAGCAGGAGCCCCTCACTCCCTAGAGACCACAGCAAGAGTCCCACACTCCCTAGAGACTACAGCAGGAGCACCTCACTCCCTAGAGACCACAGCAGGAGCCCCTCACTCCCTAGAGACCACAGCAGGAGTCCCTCACTCCCTAGAGACCACAGCAGGAGCCCCTCACTCCCTAGAGACCACAGCAAGAATCCCACACTCCCTAGAGACCACAGCAGGAGCACCTCACTCCCTAGAGACCACAGCAGGAGCCCCTCACTCCCTAGAGTCCACAGCAGGAGTCCCTCACTCCCTAGAGACCACAGCAGGAGCCCCTCACTCCCTAGAGACCACAGCAGGAGCCCCTCACGCCCTAGAGACCACAGCAGGAGTCCCTCACTCCCTAGAGACCACAGCAGGAGTCCCTCACTCCCTAGAGACCACAGCAGGAGCACCTCACTCATTAGAGACCACAGCAGGAGCCCCTCACGCCCTAGAGACCACAGCAGGAGTCCCTCACTCCCTAGCCATAACCATCCTGAGTCCTGAGGACCCAACAGTCAATATTTATGCTATTACTCAATTATGTACAGTGTTGGTCGGCTTCATGCACAGAGAGACACAAGCTCACAAACACACTGTACACAGCCCATGTCTTTAAAAGTAGAGAAAACAGAACATAACCGAGGCCTAACGTGCTGAATGTAATGCGCTGAGCCTTCACAGTTGTTTGTGACTATCTGATGGTGCTGGGACTTGTGAATCATGACGTAGACTGGTACATGTCAGTACTAGAGAAACAACACATTTATCCATAGTTCCTTGGTGTCCACATCGCCAACAAACAGTCATGGTCCAAACACAGAGCTGACAGTTGTGAAGAGGAGCACAACAACACCTTCTCCCCCTCAGGAGGCTGAAAATATTTGGCATGGGTCCCCAGATCCTCAAAATGTTCTACAGCTGCACCATCGAGAGCATCCTGACCAGTTGCATCACCGCCTGGTATGGCAACCGCTCGGCATCTAATCGTAAGGCATCACAGAGGGTAGTGCGTAAGCCCAAGCTTCCTGTCATCCAGGACCTCTATACCAGGCGGTGTCAGAGGAAGGCTCAAAAAATGGTCAAAGACTCCATCCACCCAAGTCATAGACTGTTCACTCTGCTACCGCACAGCAAGCGGTACCGGAGCGCCAAGTCTAGGACCAAAAGGCTCCTCCCCCCAAGCCATAAGACTGCTGAACAAATAATCAAATGGCCACCAGGACTATTTACATTGACCCCCCCAACCCCCTGTGTTTTCACACTGCTGCTATTCACTGTTTATTATCTATGCAGTCACTTTACAAATGACTTTGACTAACTTGTAGCCCCGCGCTCCTCAGTCCACAGTTACCCCCTGTTTAGATATGTTTTGTTTTTGTTTACCTTTATTTAACAAGGCAAGTCAGTTAAGAACAAATTCTTGTTTACAATGACAAACTAGGAACAGTGGGTTAACTGCCTGTTCAGGGGCAGAACGACAGCCTTTTACCTTGTCAGCTCGGGAATCTATTAAGCAACCTTTATGGTTACTAGTCCAACGGTTACTAGTACCACTAGGCTACCTGCTGGTTACTAGTCCAACGCTCTAACCACTAGGCTACCTGCTGGTTACTAGTCCAACGCTCTAACCACTAGGCTACCTGCTGGTTACTAGTCCAACGCTCTAACCACTAGGCTACCTGCTGGTTACTAGTCCAACGCTCTAACCACTAGTCCACTAGTCCAACGCTCTAACCACTAGGCTACCTGCTGGTTACTAGTCCAACTCTCTAACCACTAGGCTACCTGCTGGTTACTAGTCCAACGCTCTAACCACTAGGCTACCTGCTGGTTACTAGTCCAACGCTCTAACCACTAGGCTACCTGCTGGTTACTAGTCCAACGCTCTAACCACTAGGCTACCTGCTGGTTACTAGTCCAACGCTCTAACCACTAGGCTACCTGCTGGTTACTAGTCCAACGCTCTAATCACTAGGCTACCTGCTGGTTACTAGTCCAACGCTCTAACCACTAGGCTACCTGCTAGTTACTAGTCCAACGCTCTAACCACTAGACTACCTGCTGGTTACTAGTCCAACACTCTAACCACTAGGCTACCTGCTGGTTACTAGTCCAACGCTCTAACCACTAGTCTACCTGCTGGTTACTAGTCCAACACTCTAACCACTAGGCTACCTGCTGGTAACTAGTCCAACACTCTAACCACTAGGCCGCCTGCTGGTTACTAGTCCAACACTCTAACCACTAGGCTACCTGCTGGTTACTAGTCCAACACTCTAACCACTAGGCTACCTGCTGGTTACTAGTCCAACGCTCTAACCACTAGGCTACCTGCTGGTTACTAGTCCAACGCTCTAACCACTAGGCTACCTGCTGGTTACTAGTCCAACACTCTAACCACTAGGCTACCTGCTGGTTACTAGTCCAACGCTCTAACCACTAGGCTACCTGCTGGTTACTAGTCCAACGCTCTAACCACTAGGCTACCTGCTGGTTACTAGTCCAACGCCTAACCACTAGGCTACCTGCTGGTTACTAGTCCAACGCTCTAACCACTAGGCTACCTGCTGGTTACTAGTCCAACGCTCTAACCACTAGGTTACCTGCTGGTTACTAGTCCAACGCTCTAAACACTAGGCTACCTGCTGGTTACTAGTCCAACGCTCTAACCACTAGGCTACCTGCTGGTTACTAGTCCAACGCTCTAAACACTAGGCTACCTGCTGGTTACTAGTCCAACGCTCTAACCACTAGGTTACCTGCTGGTTACTAGTCCAACGCTCTAAACACTAGGCTACCTGCTGGTTACTAGTCCAACACTCTAACCACTAGGCTACCTGCTGGTTACTAGTCCAACACTCTAACCACTAGGCTACCTGCTGGTTACTAGTCCAACACTCTAACCACTAGGCTACCTGCTGGTTACTAGTCCAACGCTCTAACCACTAGGCTACCTGCTGGTTACTAGTCCAACGCTCTAACCACTAGGCTACCTGCTGGTTACTAGTCCAACGCTCTAACCACTAGGCTACCTGCTGGTTACTAGTCCAACGCTCTAACCACTAGTCTACCTGCTGGTTACTAGTCCAACGCTCTAACCACTAGGCTACCTGCTGGTTACTAGTCCAACGCTCTAACCACTAGGCTACCTGCTGGTTACTAGTCCAACGCTCTAACCACTAGGCTACCTGCTGGTTACTAGTCCAACGCTCTAACCACTAGGCTACCTGCTGGTTACTAGTCCAACGCTCTAACCACTAGGCTACCTGCTGGTTACTAGTCCAGCGCTCTAACCACTAGGCTACCTGCTGGTTACTAGTCCAACACTCTAACCACTAGGAATCCCTGCTGGTTACTAGTCCAACACTCTAACCACTAGGCTACCTGCTGGTTACTAGTCCAACACTCTAACCACTAGGCTACCTGCTGGTTACTAGTCCAACTCTCTAACCACTAGGCTACCTGCTGGTTACTAGTCCAACGCTCTAACCACTAGGCTACCTGCTGGTTACTAGTCCAACGCTCTAACCACTAGTCTACCTGCTGGTTACTAGTCCAACGCTCTAACCACTAGGCTACCTGCTGGTTACTAGTCCAACGCTCTAACCACTAGGCTACCTGCTGGTTACTAGTCCAACGCTCTAACCACTAGGCTACCTGCTGGTTACTAGTCCAACGCTCTAACCACTAGGCTACCTGCTGGTTACTAGTCCAACGCTCTAACCACTAGGCTACCTGCTGGTTACTAGTCCAACGCTCTAACCACTAGGGTACCTGCTGGTTACTAGTCCAGCGCTCTAACCACTAGGCTACCTGCTGGTTACTAGTCCAACGCTCTAACCACTAGGCTACCTGCTGGTTACTAGTCCAACGCTCTAACCACTAGGCTACCTGCTGGTTACTAGTCCAACGCTCTAACCACTAGGCTACCTGCTGGTTACTAGTCCAACGCTCTAACCACTAGGCTACCTGCTGGTTACTAGTCCAACGCTCTAACCACTAGGCTACCTGCTGGTTACTAGTCCAACGCTCTAACCACTAGGCTACCTGCTGGTTACTAGTCCAACGCTCTAACCACTAGGTTACCTGCTGGTTACTAGTCCAACGCTCTAAACACTAGGCTACCTGCTGGTTACTAGTCCAACGCTCTAACCACTAGGCTACCTGCTGGTTACTAGTCCAACGCTCTAAACACTAGGCTACCTGCTGGTTACTAGTCCAACGCTCTAACCACTAGGTTACCTGCTGGTTACTAGTCCAACGCTCTAAACACTAGGCTACCTGCTGGTTACTAGTCCAACGCTCTAACCACTAGGCTACCTGCTGGTTACTAGTCCAACACTCTAACCACTAGGCTACCTGCTGGTTACTAGTCCAACACTCTAACCACTAGGCTACCTGCTGGTTACTAGTCCAACGCTCTAACCACTAGGCTACCTGCTGGTTACTAGTCCAACGCTCTAACCACTAGGCTACCTGCTGGTTACTAGTCCAACGCTCTAACCACTAGGCTACCTGCTGGTTACTAGTCCAACGCTCTAACCACTAGTCTACCTGCTGGTTACTAGTCCAACGCTCTAACCACTAGGCTACCTGCTGGTTACTAGTCCAACGCTCTAACCACTAGGCTACCTGCTGGTTACTAGTCCAACGCTCTAACCACTAGGCTACCTGCTGGTTACTAGTCCAACGCTCTAACCACTAGGCTACCTGCTGGTTACTAGTCCAACGCTCTAACCACTAGGCTACCTGCTGGTTACTAGTCCAGCGCCTAACCACTAGGCTACCTGCTGGTTACTAGTCCAACACTCTAACCACTAGGCTACCTGCTGGTTACTAGTCCAACACTCTAACCACTAGGCTACCTGCTGGTTACTAGTCCAACACTCTAACCACTAGGCTACCTGCTGGTTACTAGTCCAACTCTCTAACCACTAGGCTACCTGCTGGTTACTAGTCCAACGCTCTAACCACTAGGCTACCTGCTGGTTACTAGTCCAACACTCTAACCACTAGGCTACCTGCTGGTTACTAGTCCAACGCTCTAACCACTAGTCTACCTGCTGGTTACTAGTCCAACGCTCTAACCACTAGGCTACCTGCTGGTTACTAGTCCAACACTCTAACCACTAGGCTACCTGCTGGTTACTAGTCCAACGCTCTAACCACTAGGCTACCTGCTGGTTACTAGTCCAACACTCTAACCACTAGGCTACCTGCTGGTTACTAGTCCAACGCTCTAACCACTAGGCTACCTGCTGGTTACTAGTCCAGCGCTCTAACCACTAGGCTACCTGCTGGTTACTAGTCCAACGCTCTAACCACTAGGCTACCTGCTGGTTACTAGTCCAACACTCTAACCACTAGGCTACCTGCTGGTTACTAGTCCAACACTCTAACCACTAGGCTACCTGCTGGTTACTAGTCCAACACTAACGACTAGGCTACCTGCTGGTTACTAGTCCAACACTCTAACCACTAGGCTACCTGCTGGTTACTAGACCAACGCTCTAACCACTAGGCTACCTGCTGGTTACTAGTCCAACGCTCTAACCACTAGGCTACCTGCTGGTTACTAGTCCAACACTCTAACCACTAGGCTACCTGCTGGTTACTAGTCCAACACTCTAACCACTAGGCTACCTGCTGGTTACTAGTCCAACGCTCTAACCACTAGGCTACCTGCTGGTTACTGGCCCAACGCTCTAACCACTAGACTACCTGCTGGTTACTAGTCCAACGCTCTAACCACTAGACTACCTGCTGGTTACTAGTCCAACACTCTAACCACTAGACTACCTGCTGGTTACTAGTCCAACGCTCTAACCACTAGGCTACCTGCTGGTTACTAGTCCAACACTCTAACCACTAGGCTACCTGCTGGTTACTAGTCCAACACTCTAACCACTAGGCTACCTGCTGGTTACTAGTCCAACGCTCTAACCACTAGGCTACCTGCTGGTTACTAGTCCAACACTCTAACCACTAGGCTACCTGCTGGTTACTAGTCCAACACTCTAACCACTAGGCTACCTGCTGGTTACTAGTCCAACGCTCTAACCACTAGGCTACCTGCTGGTTACTAGTCCAACACTCTAACCACTAGGCTACCTGCTGGTTACTAGTCCAACGCTCTAACCACTAGGCTACCTGCTGGTTACTAGTCCAACACTCTAACCACTAGGCTACCTGCTGGTTACTAGTCCAACACTCTAACCACTAGGCTACCTGCTGGTTACTAGTCCAACGCTCTAACCACTAGGCTACCTGCTGGTTACTAGTCCAACACTCTAACCACTAGTCTACCTGCTGGTTACTAGTCCAACACTCTAACCACTAGGCTACCTGCTGGTTATTAGTCCAACAGTCTAACCACTAGGCTACTTGCTGGTTACTAGTCCAACGCTCTAACCACTAGGTTACCTGCTGGTTATTAGTCCAACAGTCTAACCACTAGGCTACCTGCTGGTTACTAGTCCAACACTCTAACCACTAGGCTACCTGCTGGTTATTAGTCCAACAGTCTAACCACTAGGCTACTTGCTGGTTACTAGTCCAACGCTCTAACCACTAGGCTACCTGCTGGTTATTAGTCCAACAGTCTAACCACTAGGCTACCTGCTGGTTACTAGTCCAACACTCTAACCACTAGGCTACCTGCTGGTTACTAGTCCAACACTCTAACCACTAGGCTACCTGCTGGTTACTAGTCCAACACTCTAACCACTAGGCTACCTGCTGGTTACTAGTCCAACGCTCTAACCACTAGGCTACCTGCTGGTTACTAGTCCAACACTCTAACCACTAGGGCTACCTGCTGGTTACTAGTCCAACACTCTAACCACTAGGCTACCTGCTGGTTACTAGTCCAACACTCTAACCACTAGGCTACCTGCTGGGTACTAGTCCAACACTCTAACTACTAGGCTACCTGCTGGTTTCTAGTCCAACACTCTAACCACTAGACTTCCTTGTTATTTTCTTGTGTTACTTTTTTGATTGATTAGATTTTTTTAACTTTAGTTTATTTAGTAAATATTTTGCATTGTTGTTTAAAGGCTTGTAAGCATTTCACAGTAAGGTCTACACCTGTTGTATTCAGCATTTCACAGTAAGGTTGTTGTATTCAGCACATCTAACAAATAACATTTGATTTGATTTGATCCCGGCCTTCAGAAAGTATCCCCTTGACTTTATCCACATTCTGTTGTGTTACAAAGTGGGATTCAAATGGATTTAAATGTCCTTTTTTTGGTCAACAATCAACACAAAATACTCTGTAATGTCAAAGTGGAAGAAAAATGATATAATTAGTAAAAACAAATATGAAAACTAGAACACTAATATATTAATTATATAAGTATTCAACCCCCTGAGTCAATACATGTCAGATTCACCTTTGGCAGCGATTACAGCTGTGAGTCTTCCTGAGTAAGTCTCTAAGAGCGTTCCACACCAGGACTGTGCAACATTTGCCCATTATTCTTTTCAAATTTCTTCCAAACTGTCAAATTGGTTGTTGATCATCGCTACCATTTTCAGGTCTTGCCATAGATTTTCAAGTAAATTTAAGTCAAACCTGACACTCTGCCACTCAGGGACATTCACTGTCTTCCTGGTAAGCAACTCCATTATATTTGACCTTGTGTTGTAGGTTATTATCCTGCTGAAATTGTGAATTCATCTCCCAGTGTCTGGTGTAAAGCAGACTGAACCAGGTTTCCTCTAGAATTTTACCTGTGCTAGCTCCATTCTGTTTCTTTTTTATCCTGAAAAACTCCCCAGTCCATAACAATTACAAGCATACCCATAACATGATGCAGACACCACTATGCTTGAAAACATGGAAAGTGGTACTCAGTAATGTGTTGTATTGGATTTGCCTGAAACGTACCACTTTGTATTCCGGACAAAAAAGGTGAATTGCTTTGCCACATGTTGCAGTATGACATAGTGCCTTGTTGCAAAAAGGATGCATGTTTTGGAATATTTCATTCTGTACAGACTTCCTTCTTTTCACTCTGTTGATTAGGTTAGTATGGTGTAGTAACTACAATGATGTTGATCCATCCTCAGTTTTCTCCCATCACAGCCATTAAACTCTGCAACTGTTTTAAAGTCACCATTGGGGTGAAATCCCTGAGTGGGTTCCTTCCTCTCTGGTAACTGAGTTAGGAAGGACGCCTGTATCTTTGGAGTGACTGGGTGTATTGATACACCATCTAAAGTGATATTACCACGTTCAAAGGGATATTCAATGTCTGCTTTTTTATTTGACCCATCTACCAATAGGTGCCCTTCTTTACGAGGTATTGGAAACCCTCCCTGGTCTTTGTAGTTGAATCTATATTTGAAATTCACTGCTCGACTGAGGGACCTTACATATAATTGTATGTATTGGGGTACAGAGATGAGGTAGTCATTCAAAAATCATGTTAAACACTATTAAAAAGCACACCGACTGAGTCCATGCAATTTATTACATGATTTCTTAAGCAAACGTTTACTCCTGAACTTCTTTAGGCTTTGCCATAACAAAGTGGCTGTTAGCAGATACCCATAGACTTTGTGCTAACGCTAGTTAGCATTGGCTCCAAAACTATCCATAACTTCCTTCACAATATCCTTCACAAAGAAACGGCATCCACGAGTACATCTGAATTTGAGCCTGAATTTCAGCCTGTTTGCTACAGCAGGAAATGACTCCTGCAGCAACAGGAAATGTGAATTTTTATGTGGATTACAATACATGGACATTTTTGTCGGGGTTGCTACATTTTTTTTGTAAGGGAAAATCAAGTCTGAAATTGCAAAGTGGAAATTACAAACTTCAAAAGCCTCTTTAAACCTCAAATATACACGTGACATAGTTATTGCATTGCAGGAACGTTGTCCTGCAACAGGGTGATCAAATGAAGATCCTCCATCTGTATAGAGTCTGACCACAGATCTTCTTCAGTTTGGAACCTCTGCAAGAGCCCTAAACTCTACATCTCTCTCCCTCTGAGCCCTAACCCCTCTGAGTAGGGCTCTGAGCCCTAAACTCTACATCTCTCTCCCTCTGAGCCCTAACCCCTCTGAGTAGGGCTCTGAGCCCTAAACTCTACATCTCTCTCCCTCTGAGCCCTAACCCTCTGAGTAGGGCTCTGAGCCCTAAACTCTACATCTCTCCCTCTGAGCCCTAACCCTCTGAGTAGGGCTCTGAGCCCTAAACTCTACATCTCTCTCCCTCTGAGCCCTAACCCTCTGAGTAGGGCTCTGAGCCCTAAACTCTACATCTCTCTCCTCTGAGCCCTAACCCTCTGAGTAGGGCCCTGAGCCCTAAACTCTACATCTCTCTCCTCTGAGCCCTAACCCCTCTGAGTAGGGCTCTGAGCCCTAAACTCTACATCTCTCTCCCTCTGAGCCCTAACCCCTCTGAGCCCTAACCCCTCTGACACCTAACCCCTCTGAGCCCTAACCCTCTGAGCCCTAACCTCTCTGAGCCCTAACCCCTCTGACACCTAACCCCTCTGACACCTAACCCCTCTGAGCCCTAACCCCTCTGAGCCCTAACCCCTCTGAGCCCTAACCCCTCTGAGCCCTAACCCCTCTGAGCCCTAACCCTCTGAACCCTAACCCCTCTGAACCCTAACCCCTCTGAGCCCTAACCCCTCTGAGCCCTAACCCCTCTGAGCCCTAACCCCTCTGAGCTCTAACCCCTCTGGGCCCTAACCCCTCTGAGCAGGGAGGAGTGGGTTCAACACAGCATCCCTCCAGAAACCCAACAGCAACCTCCTAATGGTTGGCCACAGCCCAGCCAGGGGAACAGGGAGGAGTGGGTTCAACACAGCATCCGTCCAGAAACCCAACAACAACCTCCTAATGGTTGGCCACAGCCCAGCCAGGGGCCGGTAAAGACAACACATTATCTGGCTAGATCAACATCCTCCAGCTGGCTGAGACTCCAGGCCAGGGAGGGGAGACAGATCGAATGGAAGCCCAGGAACAGAGCCCGTTCTCTGGACGCTCTGGACTCTGAACACCCCTCCCTGCTGGAGCTGATACCAGAGAAGCCGTCCCCTCCAGCTGTCTGGCTGGACATTCAGCAGAGACACAATGTGTGTCCCAAATGACACCTTATTCCTTTATAGTGCACTACTTTGATTACATAGTGCACTAATTTGATTACATAGTGCACTACTGTTGACCAAATGGGTCCTGGTCAAAGTAGTGCACTATAAAGAAGAATAGTGTGCAATTTGGGATGCAGCCATTGACACAGCAGGTGAGGTGGATGGAGACAGGGAGAAGGAGGGCTGGAGAATGTAAACAGACCAGAGAGAAGTCCTCCACAGCCAAGCATCTGCTTCTAGTTAGACCAGGGAGGGTTCACTGTTCCATCTCTCTGTAAAAAATAACCCTGTGGGAAATGAACGTTTATTTTCTTATCCGCGTTTCTATGTCAGGAGATCCGCGTGCCGTGCAGCACTTCTAGGACTAGAGACGGAGGACCGAGTCAACCTGAGCAGAATGCTCCTGTCACTTCTAGGACTAGAGACGGAGGACCGAGTCAACCTGAGCAGAAGGCTAAGAATACCTCCTGTCCTCTCCACTTCTAGGACTAGAGACGGAGGACAGACTGAGTCAACCTGAGCAGAATGCTAAGAATACCTCCTGTCCTCTCCACTTCTAGGACTAGAGACGGAGGACAGACTGAGTCAACCTGAGCAGAATGCTAAGAATACCTCCTGTCCTCTCCACTTCTAGGACTAGAGACGGAGGACAGACCGAGTCAACCTGAGCAGAAGGCTAAGAATACCTCCTGTCCTCTCCACTTCTAGGACTAGAGACGGAGGACCGAGTCAACCTGAGCAGAATGCTAAGAATACCTCCTGTCCTCTCCACTTCTAGGACTAGAGACGGAGACCGAGTCAACCTGAGCAGAATGCTAAGAATACCTCCTGTCCTCTCCACTTCTAGGACTAGAGACGGAGGACAGACCGAGTCAACCTGAGCAGAATGCTAACATACTGTCCTCTCCACTTCTAGAGCGGAGGACCGAGGCTAAGTCCTCTCCACTTAGACCAGAGACTCAACCTGAGCAGAATGCTAAGAATACCTCCTGTCCTCTCCACTTCTAGGACTAGACGGAGGACAGACGAGTCAACCTGAGCAGAATGCTAAGAATACCTCCTGTCCTCTCCACTTCTAGGACTAGAGACGGAGGACAGACCGAGTCAACCTGAGCAGAAGGCTAAGAATACCTCCTGTCCTCTCCACTTCTAGGACTAGAGACGGAGGACCGAGTCAACCTGAGCAGAATGCTAAGAATACCTCCTGTCCTCTCCACTTCTAGGACTAGAGACGGAGGACCGAGTCAACCTGAGCAGAATGCTAAGAATACCTCCTGTCCTCTCCACTTCTAGGACTAGAGACGGAGGACAGACCGAGTCAACCTGGAGCAGAATGCTAAGAATACCTCCCTGTCCTCTCCACTTCTCTAGGACTAGAGACGGAGGACCTGAGTCAACCTGAGCAGAATGCTAAGAATACCTCCTGTCCTCTCCACTTCTAGGACTAGAGACGGAGGACCGAGTCAACCTGAGCAGAATGCTAAGAATACCTCCTGTCCTCTCCACTTCTAGGACTAGAGACGGTGGACAGACCGAGTCAACCTGAGCAGAATGCTAAGAATACCTCCTGTCCTCTCCACTTCTAGGACTAGAGACGGAGGACAGACCAAGTCAACCTGAGCAGAATGCTAAGAATACCTCCTGTCCTGTCCTCTCCTCTCCTGTCCTCTCCTCTCCTGTCCTCTCCTCTCCTCTCCTCTTCTGTCCTCTCCTCTCTTCTCCTCTCCTCTCCTCTCCTCTCCTCTCCTCTCCTCTCCTCTCCTCTCCTCTCCTCTCCTCTCCTCTCCTCTCCTCCTGACTGAGGTGTGAATGTCTCTCTGTGCGTGGCTGTGTTAACATTCAGGACACGCCTGAGTCTGAGGTGTGATTAATACAAGCCAGTCTCCCGTTGCTCTAATGGCCTCTGCTTCCTATATACCCCAACCACATGCTAATGAGTTGATAAACACACAAACACACTGCCTGAAACAGAACTGCTAACTCTTCAGGGGGTTGAGACAGGAGAAGAGATTTGATTGGGCAGAATCAGGACCGCCTCCCTCTTCAGGGGTTGAGACAGGAGAAGAGATTGGACTGGGGTCAGAACAACCTGTCCTCTTCAGGGGTTGAGACAGGAGAAAGAGATTGGACTCCTCTCAGAACCTCTCTCCTCTTCAGGGGTTGAGACAGGAGAAGAGATTGGACTGGGGTCAGAACCGCCCCTCTTCAGGGGCTGTGGACTGGGGTCAGAACTGCTCCCTCTTCAGCGGTTGTGGACTGGGATCAGAACTGCTCCCTCTTCAGGGGTTGTGGACTGGGATCAGAACCGCTCCCTCTTCAGGGGTTGTGGACTGGGATCAGAACTGCTCCCTCTTCAGGGGTTGTGGACTGGGATCAGAACCGCCTCCCTCTTCAGGGGTTGTGGACTGGGATCAGAACTGCCCCTCTTCAGGGGTTGTGGACTGGGATCAGAACTGCTCCCTCTTCAGGGGTTGTGGACTGGGATCAGAACCATTCCCTTTCAGGGGTTGTGGACTGGGATCAGAACCACTCCCTCTTCAGGGGTTGTGGACTGGGATCAGAACTGCTCCCTCTTCAGGGGTTGTGGACTGGGATCAGAACCACTCCCTCTTCAGGGGTTGTGGACTGGGGTCAGAACCGCTCCCTCTTCAGGGGTTGAGACAGGAGAAGAGATTGGACTGGGATCAGAACCGCTCCCTCTTCAGGGGTTGTGGACTGGGATCAGAACCGCTCCCTCTTCAGGGGTTGTGGACTGGGGTCAGAACCGCTCCCTCTTCAGGGGTTGTGGACTGGGGTCAGAACCGCTCCCTCTTCAGGGGTTGTGGACTGGGATCAGAACTGCTCCCTCTTCTGGGGTTGTGGACTGGGATCAGAACCGCTCCTCTTCTGGGGTTGTGGACTGGGATCAGAACTGCTCCCTCTTCAGGGGGTTGTGGACTGGGATCAGAACCGCTCCCTCTTCAGGGGTTGTGGACTGGGATCAGAACTGCTCCCTCTTCAGGGGTTGTGGACTGGGATCAGAACCGTTCCCTCTTCAGGGGTTGTGGACTGGGATCAGAACCGCTCCCTCTTCAGGGGTTGTGGACTGGGGTCAGAACTGCTCCCTCTTCAGGGGTTGTGGACTGGGGTCAGAACTGCTCCCTCTTCTGGGGTTGTGGACTGGGATCAGAACCGCTCCCTCTTCAGGGGTTGTGGACTGGGATCAGAACTGCTCCCTCTTCAGGGGTTGTGGACTGGGATCAGAACTGCTCCCTCTTCAGGGGTTGTGGACTGGGATCAGAACCGCCCTCTTCTGGGGTTGTGGACTGGGATCAGAACCGCTCCTCTTCAGGGGTTGTGGACTGGGATCAGAACTGCTCCTCTTCTGGGGGTTGTGGACTGGGATCAGAACCGCTCCCTCTTCAGGGGTTGTGGACTGGGATCAGAACCGCTCCCTCTTCAGGGGTTGTGGACTGGGATCAGAACGGCTCCCTCTTCAGCGGTTGTGGACTGGGATCAGAACTGCTCCTCTTCTGGGGGCTGTGGACTGGGATCAGAACTGCTCCCTCTTCTGGGGTTGTGGACTGGGATCAGAACCGCTCCCTCTTCAGGGGTTGTGGACTGGGATCAGAACCGCTCCCTCTTCAGGGGTTGTGGACTGGGATCAGAACGGCTCCCTCTTCAGCGGTTGTGGACTGGGATCAGAACTGCTCCCTCTTCTGGGGTTGTGGACTGGGATCAGAACTGCTCCCTCTTCTGGGGTTGTGGACTGGGATCAGAACCGCTCCCTCTTCAGGGGTTGTGGACTGGGATCAGAACCGCTCCCTCTTCGGGGGTTGTGGACTGGGATCAGAACTGCTCCCTCTTCAGCGGTTGTGCCTACATTCTGTCTATGATAAACATGGCCATGCATAGTTTTTTTGCCCCCAAAACAACACCTTGCTTCTTCATTATAAACCCATTTCCTTGTGTGGCTGACAGTTAAATAGTGTTGTACTTCTGGTGTCATCTGATGAAAGTGAAACTATTTTCTGATGAATGTTATGCATGTATTTTATGTGAAGGAAAACTATATTATAACTATATTCAACTATAGCTGCACGTCCCTGATCACTACTGAAGCAACAGAAACACGGTTGACTTTCTATATAAAACGCTGGCAAACTGGTTTAAGATGCTGATTTCGTTGATGGTCTACGTTTATGAACTAGTCCAACGCTCTAACCACTCTAACCCTGCTGCCCCCTGCAATGACTGGGACACTATTTGGAAGACACACTACCCCAACGTCAGGTTGAAGACACACTACCCCGAGGGCACAACCTCCTCAACCCGCCAGGTTGAAGAAACAGGAAATCGGACTATACAGAAGGTTCCTTGGTATAAATTCTGGTTACCTTTATTTAACTAGGCAAGTCAGTTAAGAACAAATTCTTATTTTCAATGACGGCCTAGGAACAGTGGGTTAACTGCCTGTTCAGGGGCAGAAGGACAGATTTGTACCTTGTCAGCTCGGGGGTTTGAACTTGCAACCTTCCAGTTACTAGTCCAACGTTCTAACCACTAGGCTACCTGCCGCTCCAAATGACAATGACGTGTCATCTTTGTCACACTATAGAGATAGCTTGCATCAAGTTCTTTACATACACATTATAGATGGGGAATTGTTTTTAGGAACAAGTTACTGAAACAAGTAAGTGAAACGCTAACCGAGGCTTTAACATAACACATTGTCATCTCTCCAGAGACACTCTTCCCAGCAGGAACACTCAGAGATACCTCTCTGTTTGTGGTGAAGTATAACAAGGGAGATCCCACCGAGAGATCCCTCTCAGCACAGGCAGTCACTTCACAAGACGTGCCAGACGACCCAGGAAGCCAAGGATGTAGAGACAACAGTTTCTCAACGTTCAACACAGCAACTGGAGAAGTTAAAGGAGAATTTTGCCTCTTTTTTTTTTTTTTACAACCAAATCTCTATTTTTGATGTAAATGGCATGTTATGGAAGGATCCAGACAGTTTATTGTTGTTGTTGTGATTTCCCTTAAGCCCCAACCAGAGATTCACTTCCTCACCCTTGTTGTGCAGTACAGGGGGCTATGAAAAAAACATGGACCAATGCTTCAAAAAACAACCAAATATGTCCTTTTAGAAGAAACAAAATCTCTCAGTACAGTGATGCGGCTCTATAAAACATTACATCAACATTATCTTCCATTTTGTAGCGACTCGAGCGACAGGCTACCTCTCCATCCATTCTAGCAGCAGGTTACACAGAGAATGGAACAGCTGGATAAGGGGGAAACAGATTGAGTTGTGGATCTAGTTCAGAATGGAACAGCTGGATAAGGGGGAAACAGATTGAGGTGTGGATCTAGTTCAGAATGGAACAGCTGGATAAGGGGGAAACAGATTGAGTTGTGGATCTAGTTCAGAATGGAACAGCTGGATAAGGGGGAAACAGATTGAGTTGTGGATCTAGTTCAGAATGGAACAGCTGGATAAGGGGGAAACAGATTGAGTTGTGGATCTAGTTCACAATGGAACAGCTGGATAAGGGGGAAACAGATTGAGGTGTGTTCAGATCAGCTGGAGTTCAGAATGGAACAGCTGGATAAGGGGGAAACAGATTGAGGTGTGGATCTAGTTCAGAATGGAACAGCTGGATAAGGGGGAAACAGATTGAGGTGTGGATCTAGTTCAGAATGGAACAGCTGGATAAGGGGGAAACAGATTGAGGTGTGGATCTAGTTCAGAATGGAACAGCTGGATAAGGGGGAAACAGATTGAGGTGTGGATCTAGTTCAGAATGGAACAGCTGGATAAGGGGGAAACAGATTGAGGTGGATCTAGTTCAGAATGGAACTAGTTGGATAAGGGGGAAACAGATTGAGTTGTGGATCAGTTCAGAATGGAACAGCTGGATAAGGGGGAAACAGATTGAGGTGTGGATCTAGTTCAGAATGGAACAGCTGGATAAGGGGGAAACAGATTGAGGTGTGGATCTAGTTCAGAATGGAACAGCTGGATAAGGGGGAAACAGATTGAGGTGTGTTCAGAATGGAACAGCTGGATAAGGGGGAAACAGATTCAGTTCAGAATGGAACAGCTGGATAAGGGGGAAACAGATTGAGGTGTGGATCTAGTTCAGAATGGAACAGCTGGATAAGGGGGAAACAGATTGAGTTGTGGATCTAGTTCAGAATGGAACAGCTGGATAAGGGGGAAACAGATTGAGGTGTGGATCTAGTTCAGAATGGAACAGCTGGATAAGGGGGAAACAGATTGAGGTGTTCAGAATGATCAGATTGAGGTGTCAGAAATGGAACAGCTGGATAAGGGGGAAACAGATTGAGTTGTGGATCTAGTTCAGAATGGAACAGCTGGATAAGGGGGAAACAGATTGAGGTGGATCAGAGAATGGAACAGCTGGATAAGGGGGAAACAGATTGAGTTGTGGATCAGTTCAGAATGGAACAGCTGGATAAGGGGGAAACAGATTGAGGTGTGGATCTAGTTCAGAATGGAACAGCTGGATAAGGGGGAAACAGATTGAGGTGTGGATCTAGTTCAGAATGGAACAGCTGGATAAGGGGGAAACAGATTGAGGTGTGGATCTAGTTCAGAATGGAACAGCTGGATAAGGGGGAAACAGATTGAGGTGTGGATCTAGTTCAGAATGGAACAGCTGGATAAGGGGGAAACAGATTGAGGTGTGGATCAGGTTCAGAATGGAACAGCTGGATAAGGGGGAAACAGATTGAGGTGTGGATCTAGTTCAGAATGGAACAGCTGGATAAGGGGGAAACAGATTGAGGTGTGGATCAGGTTCAGAATGGAACAGCTGGATAAGGGGGAAACAGATTGAGGTGTGGATCTAGTTCAGAATGGAACAGCTGGATAAGGGGGAAACAGATTGAGTTGTGGATCTAGTTCAGAATGGAACAGCTGGATAAGGGGGAAACAGATTGAGGTGTGGATCTAGTTCAGAATGGAACAGCTGGATAAGGGGGAAACAGATTGAGGTGTGGATCTAGTTCAGAATGGAACAGCTGGATAAGGGGGAAACAGATTGAGGTGTGGATCAGGTTCAGAATGGAACAGCTGGATAAGGGGGAAACAGATTGAGGTGTGGATCTAGTTCAGAATGGAACAGCTGGATAAGGGGGAAACAGATTGAGTTGTGGATCTAGTTCAGAATGGAACAGCTGGATAAGGGGGAAACAGATTGAGTTGTGGATCAGTTCAGAATGGAACAGCTGGATAAGGGGGAAACAGATTGAGTTGTGGATCTAGTTCAGAATGGAACAGCTGGATAAGGGGGGAAACAGATTGAGGTGTGGATCTAGTTCAGAATGGAACAGCTGGATAAGGGGGAAACAGATTGGAGTTGTGGATCTAGTTCAGAATGGAACAGCTGGATAAGGGGGAAACAGATTGAGGTGTGGATCTAGTTCAGAATGGAACAGCTGGATAAGGGGGAAACAGATTGAGTTGTGGATCTAGTTCAGAATGGAACAGCTGGATAAAACAGATTGAGGGAAACAGATAAGGGGGAAACAGATTGAGTTGTGGATCTAGTTCAGAATGGAACAGCTGGATAAGGAACAGCTGGATAAGGGGGAAACAGATTGAGGTGTGGATCTAGTTCAGAATGGAACAGCTGGATAAGGGGGAAACAGATTGAGTTGTGGATCTAGTTCAGAATGGAACAGCTGGATAAGGGGGAAACAGATTGAGGTGTGGATCTAGTTCAGAATGGAACAGCTGGATAAGGGGGAAACAGATTGAGGTGATCTAGTTCAGAATGGAACAGCTGGATAGGGGAAACAGATTGAGGTGTGGATCTAGTTCAGAATGGAACAGCTGGATAAGGGGGAAACAGATTGAGGTGTGGATCTAGTTCAGAATGGAACAGCTGGATAAGGGGGAAACAGATTGAGGTGTGGATCTTGAGTTCAGAATGGAACAGCTGGATAAGGGGAAACAGATTGAGGTGTGGATCTAGTTCAGAATGGAACAGCTGGATAAGGGGGAAACAGATTGAGGTGTGGATCTAGTTCAGAATGGAACAGCTGGATAAGGGGGAAACAGATTGAGGTGTGGATCTAGTTCAGAATGGAACAGCTGGATAAGGGGGAAACAGATTGAGGTGTGGATCTAGTTCAGAATGGAACAGCTGGATAAGGGGGAAACAGATTGAGGTGTGGATCTAGTTCAGAATGGAACAGCTGGATAAGGGGGAAACAGATTGAGGTGTGGATCTAGTTGTAAGGAAACAGATTGAGGTGGATCTAGTTCAGAATGGAACAGCTGGATAAGGGGGAAACAGATTGAGGTGTGGATCTAGTTCAGAATGGAACAGCTGGATAAGGGGGAAACAGATTGAGGTGTGGATCTAGTTCAGAATGGAACAGCTGGATAAGGGGGAAACAGATTGAGTTGTGGATCTAGTTCAGAATGGAACAGCTGGATAAGGGGGAAACAGATTGAGGTGTGGATCTAGTTCAGAATGGAACAGCTGGATAAGGGGGAAACAGATTGAGGTGTGGATCAGGTTCAGAATGGAACAGCTGGATAAGGGGAAACAGATTGAGGTGTGGATCTAGTTCAGAATGGAACAGCTGGATAAGGGGGAAACAGATTGAGTTGTGGATCTAGTTCAGAATGGAACAGCTGGATAAGGGGGGAAACAGATTGAGGTGTGGATCTAGTTCAGAATGGAACAGCTGGATAAGGGGGAAACAGATTGAGGTGTGGATCTAGTTCAGAATGGAACAGCTGGATAAGGGGGAAACAGATTGAGGTGTGGATCTAGTTCAGAATGGAACAGCTGGATAAGGGGGAAACAGATTGAGTTGTAGATCAGGTTCAGAATGGAACAGCTGGATAAGGGGGAAACAGATTGAGTTGTGGATCTAGTTCAGAATGGAACAGCTGGATAAGGGGGAAACAGATTGAGGTGTGGATCTAGTTCAGAATGGAACAGCTGGATAAGGGGGAAACAGATTGATTGATCTAGTTCAGAATGGAACAGCTGGATCAGGTTCAGAATGGAACAGCTGGATAAGGGGGAAACAGATTGAGGTGTGGATCAGGTTCAGAATGGAACAGCTGGATAAGGGGGAAACAGATTGAGGTGTGGATCAGGTTCAGAATGGAACAGCTGGATAAGGGGGAAACAGATTGAGGTGTGGATCTAGTTCAGAATGGAACAGCTGGATAAGGGGGAAACAGATTGAGTTGTGGATCTAGTTCAGAATGGAACAGCTGGATAAGGGGAAACAGATTGAGGTGTGGATCTAGTTCAGAATGGAACAGCTGGATAAGGGGGAAACAGATTGAGGTGTGGATCTAGTTCAGAATGGAACAGCTGGATAAGGGGGAAACAGATTGAGTTGTGGATCTAGTTCAGAATGGAACAGCTGGATAAGGGGGAAACAGATTGAGTTGTGGATCTAGTTCAGAATGGAACAGCTGGATAAGGGGGAAACAGATTGAGGTGTGGATCTAGTTCAGAATGGAACAGCTGGATAAGGGGGAAACAGATTGAGGTGTGGATCAGGTTCAGAATGACAATTTCATGTGTACATCTTCTCCTTTAAGAGTTTCCTTAGAGACGTTGTCATGTTCCCTGTCTGTCTGTCTGTCATGTTCCCTGTCTGTCTGTCTGTCTGTCTGTCTGTCTGTCTGTCTGTCTGTCTGTCTCTGTCTGTCTGTCTGTCTGGACGTATTTAACTATACTTGTGAGTCCCCACAAGAATAATAAACAAACACAAATTTGACCAACTGGGGACAGTCCCCACAAGGTCTAATTCTATTTCTAGGAGGTTTAGGGTTAGGTTTCGAATTAGATTTAGGTTGAGATTTAGGGTTAGGTTTATAATTAGATTTAGGTTGAGGGTTAGGGTTTCGGGTTAAGGTTAGGGAAAATAGGATTTTGAATGGGAATCAATTGTGTGTCCCCACAAGTTTAGTTGTACACAACTGTGTGTGTGTGTGTGTGTGTGTGTGTGTGTGTGTGTGTGTGTGTGTGTGTGTGTGTGTGTGTGTGTGTGTGTGTGTGTGCGTGCGTGCGTGCGTGCGTGCGTGTGTCAGAGAGGTCTCTAAGTCCATGGCCCTTAGTTCAGTCACGTCTTCAAGGTAAAGTTGTTGTGAGAACAGCACTAAGGTGTTCAGGGTCAGTCAGTTCATTAAGCATTACGTGTTATCACCACTGGCTATAGAGGACACAGCAGAACAGGCCTTGTTGTGTTTCACATCGATCCCTACCAACGTGGTACACATTAAAAACTAGTTGTAATGAACACGAGGGGAGACAGAGAGCTGGTTTCAAGCTGGTGCAGCTGGTGTTTATTGTAAAAGACCACAGGAGTAGTGTACTATGTAGGGTATAGGGTGCAGCCCCTGGTATACACTATTGACTATGTAGGGTATAGGGTGCAGCCCCTGGTCTACACTATTGGACTATGTAGGGTATAGGGTGAAGCCCCTGGTATACACTATTGGACTATGTAGGGTATAGGGTGCAGCCCCTGGTCTACACTATTGACTATGTAGGGTATAGGGTGCAGCCCCTGGTCTACACTATTGGACTATGTAGGGTATAGGGTGCAGCCCCTGGTCTACACTATTGGACTATGTAGGGTATAGGGTGTAGCCCCTGGTCTACACTATTGGACTATGTAGGTTATAGGGTGTAGCCCCTGGTCTACACTATTGACTATGTAGGGTATAGGGTGCAGCCCCTGGTCTACACTATTGGACTATGTAGGGTATAGGATGCAGCCCCTGGTCTACACTATTGACTGTGTAGGGTATAGGGTGCAGCCCCTAGTCTACACTATTGACTATGTAGGGTATAGGGTGCAGCCCCTGGTCTACACTATTGGACTATGTAGGGTATAGGGTGCAGCCCCTGGTCTACACTATTGGACTATGTAGGGTATAGGGTGTAGCCCCTGGTCTACACTATTGGACTATGTAGGGTATAGGGTGCACCCCTGGTCTACACTATTGGACTATGTAGGGTATAGGATGCAGCCCCTGGTCTACACTATTGTACTATGTAGGGTATAGGGTGCAGCCCCTGGTCTACACTATTGGACTATGTAGGGTATAGGGTGTAGCCCCCGGTCTACACTATTCGACTATGTAGGGTATAGGGTGCAGCCCCTGGTCTACACTATTGGACTATGTAGGGTATAGGATGCAGCCCCTGGTCTACACTATTGGACTGTGTAGGGTATAGGGTGCAGCCCCTGGTCTACACTATTGGACTGTGTAGGGTATAGGGTGCAGCCCCTGGTCTACACTATTGGACTGTGTAGGGTATAGGGTGCAGCCCCTGGTCTACACTATTGGACTGTGTAGGGTATAGGGTGCAGCCCCTGGTCTACACTATTGGACTATGTAGGGTGCAGCCCCTGGTCTACACTATTGGACTATGTAGGGTATAGGGAGCCATTTCAGACTTGTTCCACATTTTGTGTTACAGCCTGAATATAAAATAGATTAAAATGAGATGTTTTTGTGACTGGCCTACACACAATACCCCATAATGTGAAAGTGGAATTGTGTTTTCCTGTTAAAAAACAACAACATTAAATTAAAAATTAAAAGTTGAAATGTCTTGAGGCAATAAGTTATGACAAGCCATTCAGGAGTAAAACATGTGAGTAACAAGTCACATAATAAGTTGCATGGACTCATTCTGTGTGCATTTAATAGTGTTTAACATGATTTTTGAATGACTACCTCATCTCTGTACCCCACACATCCATTTGTCTTTAAGGTCCCTCAGTCAAGCAGTGAATTTGAAACACAGATTTAACCACAAAGACCAGGGAGATTTTCCAACGCCTCGCAAAGAAGGTCACCTAATGGGTGAAAACAATTAAAAATAAGAACCAGTTGAATATCCCGTTGAGCATGGTGAAGTTATACATTATCAATAAGAACCAGTTGAATATCCCGTTGAGCATGGTGAAGTTATACATTATAAATAAGAACCCATTGAATATCCCGTTGAGCATGGTGAAGTTATACATTATCAATAAGAACCCATTGAATATCCTGTTGAGCATGGTGAAGTTATACATTATCAATAAGAACCCATTGAATATCCCGTTGAGCATGGTGAAGTTATACATTATCAATAAGAACCCATTGAATATCCCGTTGAGCATGGTGAAGTTATTCATTATAAATAAGAACCAGTTGAATATCCCGTTGAGCATGGTGAAGTTATACATTATCAATAAGAACCCATTGAATATCCCGTTGAGCATGGTGAAGTTATACATTATCAATAAGAACCCATTGAATACCCCGTTGAGCATGGTGAAGTTATACATTATCAATAAGAACCCATTGAATATCCCGTTGAGCATGGTGAAGTTATACATTATCAATAAGAACCCATTGAATATCCCGTTGAGCATGGTGAAGTTATACATTATAAATAAGAACCCATTGAATACCCCGTTGAGCATGGTGAAGTTATACATTATAAATAAGAAGGAAATTCAGAATTTTGAATAAGAATTCAGGGAACCACGTAGGACAACGATTCAGGGAACAACATAGAGAAACGATTCAGGGAACCACGTAGAGCAACGATTTAAGGAACCACATAGGACAACGATACAGGGAACCACGTAGAGCAACGATTCAGGGAACCATGTAGAGCAACGATTCAGGAACCACGACAACGATTCAGGGAACAACATAGAGAAACGATTCAGGGAACCACGTAGAGCAACGATTTAAGGAACCACATAGGACAACGATACAGGGAACCACGTAGAGCAACGATTCAGGGAACCATGTAGAGCAACGATTCAGGGAACCACGTAGGACAACGATTCAGGGAACAACATAGAGAAACGATTCAGGGAACCACATAGGACAACAATTCAGGGAACCATGTAGAGCAACGATTCAGGGAACCACGTAGGACAACGATTCAGGGAACCATGTAGTGCAACGATTCAGGGAACCATGTAGAGCAACGATTCTGAGAACCACATAGAGCAACGATTCAAGGAACCACGTAGAGCAACAATTCAGGGAACCACGTAGAGCAAACGATTCACATAGAGCAACGATTCAGGGAACCACGTAGGACAACGATTCAGGGATCTACATAGAGCAACGATTCAGGGAACCACATGTAGGACAACAATTCAGGAACCACGTAGAGCAACAATTCAGGGAAACATGTAGGACAACGATTCAGGGAACCACGTAGAGCAACGATTCAGGGAACCACGTAGGACAATGATTCTGAGAACCACGTAGGACAACGATTCAGGGAACCATGTAGTGCAACGATTCAAGGAACCACGTAGCGCAACGATTCAGGGAACCACGTAGAGCAACGATTCAAGGAACCACATAGGACAACGATACAGGGAACCACGTAGAGCAACGATTCAGGGAACCACGTAGAGCAACGTTTCAGGGAACCACGTAGAGCAATGATTCAGGGAACCACGTAGAGCAACGATTCAGGGAACCACGTAGAGCAACGATTCAGGGAGCCACGCAGGACAACGATACAGGGAACCACGTAGGACATCGAACATTATCTCAATTGGGGCTTCAGTTGGTACTGATAGAACGAACGCTCTCCTTCAGATAGGGCTGCCTCGCTTGCTGTTCCTGACTGTTAGTCTCAAGTGGCGTTTTCACACTTGTCCATCTGTGTTTGGGTCTTTAATAAACACATCCAATACGATGTAAAACATTTGTTCCAACGTAAGGAGGAGTAGCTTGACTTGGAACTGCTTCCACTGCTGTGTGATTTTATATAGAATATCCTCATTAACTACAGACTGAGCTGAGAAAGTACTTCATGTTAGTTAGGATAAATACTTGACAGTTTAAACTAATTCAGGGAGTTGATGTGAACGTCAGAGACATGTCTCAGAATATAATTTATTCAAAACCTGTCACCTGTTGCCTTAGCTATACCAAAGACAGAGACAGAGAAAGAGAGAGAGAGAGAGAGAGAGAGAGAGAGAGAGAGAGAGCGAGAGAAAGAGAGAGACAGAGAGAGACAGACAGAGAAAGAGAGAGAGACAGAGAGAGAGAGAGAGAGAGAGAGAGAGAGAGAGAAAGAGAAAGAGAGATACAGACAGAGAAAGAGAGAGAGAGAGAGAGAGAGAGAGAGAGAGCAAGAGAGAGAAAGAGAGATACAGACAGAGAAAGAGAGAAAGAGAGAGAGAGAGAGAGAGAGAGAGAGAGAGAGAGAGAGAGAGAGAGAGAGATCAGTGGAGTACGTAGAGGGTGCTTAGCTTTCAAATCAATCAGGTAAATTGCTTGCTGTTCCTAATTCCTGACAGCCAACGATGTACTGTAATCTTTAGGCGTTAACTGAGAGTGCCAGTGAGAGACTGGGGAGTGTTAATTAGCCACGACTACATCAACTAACCTTGATAAATAACTCTGCTTCTACAGACGGGCTCTGCCAGCTTGAGACACACACACACAGACAGTGATGGGGTGTAAAATAGACACACACACAGACAGACACACATCAGCACCCATCTGTCTGGCTGCTAAATGATGCCATTGGGTGCCTTTTTCAGTCTGAAGGAAACCCAGTTTAAACCCAGTTGAATACCACATCAAAAGTCGGTTCTACAGGTACTGATGTTACATAGTAAACAAGAGGGCACAACAAAACCTATTCCCCCTCAGGAGACTGAAAAGATGTGGCATGGGTCCTCAGATCCTCAAAAGGTTCTACAGCTGCACCATCGAGAGCATCCTGACGGGTTGCATCACTGCCTGGTATGACAACTGTTTGGCCTCCGACAGCAAGGCACTACAGAGGGTAGTGCTTAAGGCCCAGTACATCACCAGGGGCCAAGCTTCCTGCCATCCAGAACCTCTATACCAGGCGGTGTCAGAGGAAGGCCCTAAAAATTGTCAAAGGCTCCAGCCACCCTAGTTATAAGACTGTTCTCTCTGCTCCCGCGCGGCAAGCGGTTCCGGAGCGACAAGTCTAGGTCCAAGAGGCTTCTAAACCGCTTCTACCCCCAAGCCATAAGACTCCTGAACATCTAATCAAATGGCTACCCAGACTATTTGCATTGTCCCCCCCTTTACACCGCTGCTACTCTCTGTTGTAATCAATACATAGTCACATAGTCAACTCTACCTACATGTACATACTACCTCAACTAACCAGTGGTCCCGCATATTGACTCTGTACCGGTACCCTCCTGTATATAGTCTCAATATTGTTATTTTACTGCTGCTCTTTAATTATTTGTTACTTTTATCTTTTATTCTTATCTGTATTTTTTTTAAACTGCATTGTTGGTTAGGGGCTCGTAAGTAAGCATTTCACTGTATGGTCTACACCTGTTGTATTCAGCACATGTGACTAATACAATTTGATTTGAAACACAGTGGAATAGCACATTTAAAGTTCTACTGGTACTGAGTACTGATGTTACATGGTAAACACAGTGGAATAGCACATTTAGAGTTCTACTGGTACTGATGTTACATGGTAAACACAGTGGAATAGCACATTTAGAGTTCTACTGGTACTGATGTTACATGGTAAACACAGTGGAATAGCACATTTAAAGTTCTACTGGTACTGAGTACTGATGTTACATGGTAAACACAGTGGAATAGCACATTTAAAGTTCTACTGGTACTGAGTACTGATGTTACATGGTAAACACAGTGGAATAGCACATTTAAAGTTCTACTGGTACTGAGTACTGATGTTACATGGTAAACACAGTGGAATAGCACATTTAAAGTTCTACTGGTACTGAGTACTGATGTTACATGGTAAACACAGTGGAATAGCACATTTAAAGTTCTACTGGTACTGAGTACTGATGTTACATGGTAAACACAGTGGAATAGCACATTTAAAGTTCTACTGGTACTGAGTACTGATGTTACATGGTAAACACAGTGGAATAGCACATTTAAAGTTCTACTGGTACTGAGTACTGATGTTACATGGTAAACACAGTGGAATAGCACATTTAAAGTTCTACTGGTACTGAGTACTGATGTTACATGGTAAACACAGTGGAATAGCACATTTAAAGTGTAACTGATGTTGCTCATATTGAAACACAATAAGGCTGATTTCCATTATCTCTGTGTGACGTCATGTGGATGATGGACTAGCTGAGTCAAGGTTCGTATGGACTTAGAGAAAGACATTTACATTTTACATTTAAGTCATTTAGCAGAAAGACATATAATCTACTCTGGCAAATTGGCGTACAGTCACTCATAGTAGTGATGGGGGGAGGGTAAAATAGAGCATAAGGCCATGCAATCTCCATAGACAAACATTGACAGTAGAATGGCCTTACTGAGGAGCTCAGTTACTTTTAACGTGAGCTTGATGAAATGGGTTTCCATGGCTGAGCAGCTACACACAAGCCTAAGATCACCGTGTGCAATGCCAAGCGTCATCTGGAGTGATGTCAAGCTCGCCGCCATTGGAACAGTGGAAACGCGTTCTCTGGAGCGATGAATCACGCTTCACCATCTGGCAGTCCAAAGGACTAATCTGGGTCTGGCGGATGAGTCATAACGGTCTGGGGCTGTTTTTCATGGTTCGGGCCCCCAAATCCCAGTGAAGGGAAAGCTTAACGCTACAGCATACAATGACATTCTAGACGATTCTGTGCTTCCAACTTTGCGGCAACAGTTTGGGGAAGGCCCTTTCCTGTTTCAGCATGGCAATGCGCCCGTGCACAAAGCAAGGTCCATGCAGAAATGGTTTGTCGAGATCGGTGAGGAAGAACTTGGCTGGCCTGCACAGAGCCGTGACTTCAACCCCATCGAACACCTTTGGGATGAATTGGAACGCCGACTGCAAACCAGGCCTAATCGCCCAACATTAGTACCCGACCTCACTCATTTTCTTGTGGCTGAATGGAAGCAAGTCCCCTGCAGCAATGTTCCAACATCTAGTGGAAAGCCTTCCCAGAAGAGTGGAGGCTGTTATAGCAGCAATGTTCCAACATCTAGTGGAAAGCCTTCCCAGCAGAGCAGAGGCTGTTATAGCAGCAAAGGGAGGGGACCAACTCCATTTTAATGCCCATGATTTTTGGAATGAGCTGCTTGAAGAGCAGGCGTTCACATGTCGTCATGTAGTGTATATCGATATTTGAGTTTTTTTGGCTTCTGTAGGTAGCGTTAGCTAGTGCTAGTCGGCTGTACCTGCGCCCAAACGTATTAAATAGTGAGCCAACATGTTTTCAGCACGTTTATGTCCACGACGGATCAAAACTAGTTTTCTCATGAGTCTCTCTTGTCTCTCTGCAGCAGACATATGGTGAACAATATGTTTGGAACATCGAATCGCAATAAAATCACAGTATTGAATCATAATACATATAGAATCACAACACATATCGTACGGTCGTATCGGTACCTACACATGGTGATAATATTGTATGGAGAGGTCCCTGGTAATTCCCTGCCCTAACTCATAGTGCATCAGGAAGAATGATAAAAGATGAGCTTTATACTGATGTATTGTTGACCTTACAGTCACGCTATCTGTCCCTTCAGGGATGCTAGACACAGGCTGTTGTGCCCTGCTACAGGGACACAGCTAAATGAAGCTATTGGGGTCTTTTTTTTCATTCCCAAAGTGACTGCAGTAAAGTAGCCACCACTGTGGGGTAACACAGTAAGTGGGTGGTTCACCAGCGAGCCTACTTCCTTTTCTCCAGCTGATGTAATACGGATGGAAGGACATTAAGTCTTTAAGCCAGGTCCTTATGTCCTTAGAGAGACACAGAGACCTAAAGTAACAACCCGTTCTGTCTACTCTGGCATATTGGCAGAGGCTAAAGCTATACTCTGATTTCCACAAACACAAGACTCCAGCATCAGTACAGAGCTTTAGAAACAGAGTTATAGAAACAGAGTTATAGAAACAGAGTTATAGAAACATAGTTATAGAGTTATAGAAACATAGTTAGAGTTATAGAAACAGAGTTATAGAAACAGAGTGAGAGTACGTCAGAAAAAATGATCCAGAAATCACTTAATTGTTACGTTTTGCCTCTTAATTCATACCCACTCTAGGTATCCATCCTTCATACCCACTCTAGGTATCTATCCTTCATACCCACTCTAGGTATCCATCCTTCATACCCACTCTAGGTATCCATCCTTCATACCCACTCTAGGTATCAATCCTTCATACCCACTCTAGGTATCTATCCTTCATACCCACCCTAGGTATCTATCCTTCATACCCACCCTAGGTATCTATCCTTCATACCCACCCTAGGTATCTATCACTACTGTAGACCAGGGCCCTTCACTACACAGACAATAGGGTTCCATTTGGGACGTACCCTAGATAATTCCCTCACGACCTGGCAGAAAACCATTCTTCAGAGAGCTTTTAAGGCTTCAAGGCAAGGCAGCCAACAGGTTTGCGAAATCCTTGTGGGTTTTATGTTGTTGTCCTGGCGTGTTTTTCAATTCACAGGCAGCTCTTTGCTTTGGGAAGCGCCAGTAGGTGCTTTGATTTTGTGACTCATCAGAAGGTGAAGACAGCCAATTGCTTTCACCTTAATAAGCTCCCCATCCCCCATTCTGTGTATTAGAGAAATTAAAGGAAACACATAGTCAGTTGAACGACTGAATGCATTCAACCGAAATGTGTCTTCCGTATTTAACCCAATCAGAGAGGAGCAGGGGAGGGGGGGGCAGAGGAGAGGACAGATCAACCTTTTTAATCATTTGTATTTTCCTCCCCCACAAAAAAATGATCTCTGTTTTTCCAGTTTGAGACTCCTGGAGTTAATTGAATTCCTGTTAACTTTATCACGGTGGAATTTCAATTAAAGAGGAGCTCTAATTGAGATTCATTCAGTCCAGAGATCTAGTAATGCACAACATAGGGATGGAGGCAAGTGACGATAGGACTTTCCCTCAGTAGTAGCAGGTAAAGATGCAGGTCATTAAGACAGACTTTCCCTCAGTAGTAGCAGGTAAAGATGCAGGCCATTAAGACAGACTTTCCCTCAGTAATAGCAGGTAAAGATGCAGGTCATTAAGACAGACTTTCCCTCAGTAGTAGCAGGTATAGATGCAGGTCATTAAGACAGACTTTCCCTCAGTAGTAGCAGGTAAAGATGCAGGTCATTAAGAAAGACTTTCCCTCAGTAATAGCTGGTAAAGATGCAGGTCATTAAGACAGACTTTCCCTCAGTAGTAGCAGGTAAAGATGCAGGCCATTAAGACAGACTTTCCCTCAGTAATAGCAGGTAAAGATGCAGGTCATTAAGACAGACTGTCCCTCAGTAGTAGCAGGTAAAGATACAGGCCATTAAGACAGACTTTCGCTCAGTAGTAGCAGGTAAAGATGCAGGTCATTAAGACAGACTTTCCCTCAGTAATAGCAGGTAAAGATGCAGGTCATTAAGACAGACTTTCCCTCAGTAGTAGCAGGTAAAGATGCAGGTCATTAAGACAGACTTTCCCTCAGTAATAGCTGGTAAAGATGCAGGTCATTAAGACACATGTTTAATCTTCTTTTCCCAGAGCAAATGCAATAGAGCCAAGATCAATACCAGGAAGATGGTAAACAAGACCAACACAGGAAGAAAGTGTGGCTAAATTATGGACTACTCTATAAGGGGAACTGGAACTGAAATCTAAGTTACAGCGCCGTGAAAAAGTATTTACCCCCTTTCTGATTTTCTCTATTTATTTTACATATTTTTGAAACTGAATGTTAACAGATCTTCAACCAAAACCTAATATTAGATAAAGGGAACCTGAGTTTGCAAATAACATTTAAAAAAAGTGATACTTATTTCATTTATTTAATTAACAAAGTTAAATAAGGCAAGTCGTCCAGGTCCTGAGGCAGCAAAGCCTTCCCCAAACCATCACACTACCACCACCATGCGTGTCTGTTGGTATGAGGTTCTTACTGTGGGAATACACTGTTTGGTTTTCACCAGGGACACAGGCATAACACATGTCGTCCAAAACGTTTACTAAGGTTTGTCAAAAAGCACCTGGAAGATCCTCAAAACACTTGGGTCCCATTATGCCTGAACAATTAATTACATTTACATTGACCCCCCCCCCCCTTTGTTTTTCCACTGCTGCTACTCGCTGTTTATTATCTATGCATCGTAACTTTACAATTTACCTCAACTAACCTGTACCCCCGCACATTGACTCAGTACCGGTACCTCATGTACATAGCCTTGTTATTGTTATGTAATTTTATTGCGTTACTTTTTAATGTATTTTTATTTCATTTTTCACTTTAGTTTATATAGTAAATATTTTCTTAACTCTATTTCTTGAACTGCCTTGTTGGTTAAGGGCTTGTAAGTAAGCATTTCACTGTATTTCTTTATTTAACCCTTATTTAGCCCTGCCTAAACCAATGGGTACTGTATGTAACCTAGCCCTGCCTAAACCAATGGTTACTGTATGTAACCTAGCCCTGCCTAAACCAATGGGTACTGTATGTAACCTAGCCCTGCCTAAACCAATGGTTACTGTATGTAACCTAGCCCTGCCTAAACCAATGGTTACTGTATTTAACCTAGCCCTGCCTAAACCAATGGGTACTGTATGTAACCTAGCCCTGCATAAACCAATGGTTACTGTATGTAACCTAGCCCTGTCTAAACCAATGGGGACTGTATGTAACCTAGCCCTGTCTAAACCAATGGTTACTGGATGTAACCTAGCCCTGCCTAAACCAATGGGTACTGTATGTAACCTAGCCCTGCATAAACCAATGGTTACTGGATGTAACCTAGCCCTGTCTAAACCAATGGGTACTGTATGTAACCTAGCCCTGTCTAAACCAATGGGTACTGGATGTAACCTAGCCCTGTCTAAACCAATGGGTACTGTATGTAACCTAGCCCTGTCTAAACAAATGGTTACTGGATGTAACCTAGCCCTGCCTAAACCAATGGGTACTGTATGTAACCTAGCCCTGCATAAACCAATGGTTACTGGATGTAACCTAGCCCTGCCTAAACCAATGGTTACTGGATGTAACCTAGCCCTGTCTAAACCAATGGTTACTGGATGTAACCTAGCCCTGTCTAAACCAATGGTTACTGGATGTAACCTAGCCCTGTCTAAACCAATGGGTACTGTATGTAACCTAGCCCTGTCTAAACCAATGGGTACTGTATGTAACCTAGCCCTGTCTAAACCAATGGTTACTGTATGTAACCTAGCCCTGTCTAAACCAATGGGTACTGGGATAGAACATGACATAGACCTATAGCCCAGCTTAGCCCAATGGTTTATGTGATATTACAGATGACATAGACAGTAACAGGGTTTGTAATGACAAACACCCTGTAAGACCAATGTTTGCATCTGCCAGTAAGTGACTATTAAACCCCTTACTTAAAGGCTGGTCAGGACTTAGTGCTGTTACATCAATCCTCTGAGACCACAGCCCACTCAACACACAGCCAGCCAGACAGCCAGCCAGCCATCACACAGACAGACAGACAGCCACTCAACACACAGCCAGCCAGACAGCCAGCCAGCCATCACACAGACAGACAGACAGACAGACAGACAGACAGACAGACAGACAGACACCCAACACACAGCCACACAGACAGCCAGCCAACACACACACAGACAGACAGCCACCCAACACACAGCCAGACAGACAGCCAGCCAGCCACCCAACACACAGACAGACAGCCAGCCACCCAACACACAGACAGACAGACAGCCAGCCACCCAACACACAGCCAGACAGACAGCCAGCCACCCAACACACAGACAGACAGCCAGCCACCCAACACACAGACAGACAGCCAGCCACCCAACACACAGCAAGCCATCCAGCCACCCAACACACAGCCAGCCATCCAGCCACCCAACACACAGCCAGCCATCCAGCCACACAACACACAGCCAGCCATCTAGCCACCCAACACACAGCCAGCCATCTAGCCACCCAACACACAGCCAGCCACCCAACACACAGCCAACCAGCCAACCAGCCAGCCAGCCACCCACACAGCCAGCCAACCACCCAACACACAGCCAGCCAGCCTAACAAGAGTGTAAAAACAGCCCACCCACTGACATTCAGGAGACACCCTGCCCATTTGTAGACCTAATACATTACAAAATACTCTGTTCCCAGATTTAGCCGAGGCCTAATTGGTGTTTCTGTTTTGCAATCCCTGAGTCAATGTTAATCCAAGCCTGTGAAATTGCCATTTCTGTGGTTTGTTTCCAAATCTAAAGCAGTCCATCCGATGTCATGTGTCTATTTCCAACCTCCCATCCCAGACATAGACTGTTCTCTCTGCTACCGCACGGCAAGCGGTACCGGAGCGCCAAGTCTAGGTCCAAGAGGCTCCTAAATAGCTTCTACCCCCAAGCCATAAGACTCCTGAACATCTAATCAAATGGCCACCCAGACTATTTGCATTGTCTCCCCCAGAACGCTGCTGCTACTCTCTGTTTATAATCTATGCATAGTCACTTTAATAACACTAACTACATGTACCTATTACCTCAATTACCTCGACACCGGAGCCCCCGCACATTGACTCTGTACTGGTACCCCTTATATACAGCCCCACTATTGTTATTTACTGCTGCTCTTTAATTATTTGTTAATCTTATTTTCTTAAAACTGCATTGTTGGTTAAGGGCTTGTAAGTAAGCATTTCACTGTAAGGTTGTATTCGGCGCATGTGACAAATACAATTTGATTTGATTTGATATCCGTTAGCTTTGCTGAAGAAGACAGAAATCTCATACGTTACTTAGTCTTTCTCGTAGCCTACATTCTGCATCATCTTCTATTCTGACTAGGCTACATTCTGCATCATCTTCTATTCTGACTAGGCTACATTCTGCATCATCTTCTATTCTGACTAGGCTACATTCTGCATCATCTTCTATTCTGACGAGGCTACATTCTGCATCATCTTCTATTCTGACTAGGCTACATTCTGCATCATCTTCTATTCTGACTGGCTACATTCTGCATCATCTTCTATTCTGACTAGCCTACATTCTGCATCATCTTCTATTCTGACTAGGCTACATTCTGCATCATCTTCTATTCTGACTAGGCTACATTCTGCATCATCTTCTATTCTGACTAGGCTACATTCTGCATCATCTTCTATTCTGACTAGGCAACATTCTGCATCATCTTCTATTCTGACTAGGCTACATTCTCATGTATGTACTGGTTCCCCTGTATGAAGTCTGGTTCTCCTATAATATGTCCTATCCCTGGACACTGACATCTGAACTTCTATCATCATTTGCTTTGAACCCCATCAGTGGTGCAGCTGCTGCCTCTCTGCACAGTGAGAAAGGACCCCTGGGCTTTGGCAAGGCCTTGGTCTTCGTCCTAAATTGCACCCTATTCTCTATGTAGTGTACTACTTTGACCAGGGCCCCGAGCCCTGCTTCCGGAACTCTAATCTTCATGCTGTGTGGTTCAAAAGCAGGACTTGACTGTTGACTGACTACCTTCACATATTTCTCTCTCACGTGTGACAGTGGTTTTCCTTGCGAGGTCAACATGTTTTCCTCCTTTTAACATTCCGATACAAGGGACACCGTTGGTTAGAACGGGAACAGACACGGCAGACTGCTTACGTTTTGTCCTCTCTCTCTCTCTCTCTCTCCTCTCTCTCTCTCTGTCTCGCTCTCTCTCTCTCCTCTCTCTCTCTCCCTCTCTCTCTCTGTCTCTTTCTCTCTCTGTCTCTCTCTCTGTCTCGCTCTCTCTCTCTCCCTCTCTCCTCTCTCTCTCCCTCTCTCCCTCTCTCTCCTCCTCTCTCTCTCTCTCTCTCTCTCTCTCTCTCTCTGTCTCCCTCTCTCCTCTCTCTCTCTCTGTCTGTCTCTCTGTCTCTCTCTCTGTCTCTCTCTCTCCCTCTCTCTGTCTCTCTCTCTCCTCTCCAACAATTGTTTTACTATTTTCCATAAATCATGACAACTGAGTTTGTGTTGAACACTGACAATGTTGATCAGGATTAGCTTAGTTATTGACGCACAGAGTAGAATAAAATAGAATATGATAAGATAGAATCTAGACTGTTGACTTGGATCCAGAAGAGGAATTGTGCAGTTTACTGAGTGAGTATATAACCACCTCTCTGGTATAAGTGGCAGTGAGGTTTCCAAATCACATGGGTAGGTTGTGTCTATCTTCCTGTCAGAGTGTGATGGTATGATTTGATCTGACTTGTCTGTCCTGTATGGTGTCACCACTTTAATCTCTCGTGAGGAAATCCATCTTTAACAGCCTAAAGTTAATTCATATCTGATGTCTCCATCATTCCAGTATGCAAGAATTTGGAGACGTTTTTTACACATCTGCTTTCCATACAGCTGTTTCCACAGCACAAACAGCATACTTTCTTTTTTGTTGCCACCAAAACATCCAAGTGAATACAAAATCTAAATCACGTTTCCACTATACTCACTTCAGCTCAATCTAAACAGTAGGATCAACATTGTTTCCTCAGTCAAAAACCACCATGCCTGTTTCCTCAATCTTGAGCTAGTAGTTAATGTTGTACTCTGTTTGCACACCATCACGCCTCCTGCACATAACTACATAGCTCTGCCAAGCAGAAGTGACACATGGTTTTCTCCCCCAGCTTAAATTATTATCTGACAGAGGAAGATATTCAGCTTTATTTTAAGACTATCTGACCCACACATTACTTTATTATAGTCCAAGACAAAAATATATTCGTGACACTAGAATGTGCACTATGTAACCAATCAGTCAATCGTTATGTCCCTGCATAGGGTCATAGTCATAGCCACACAGGTGGGTCCTGTAAACGGTTCCCATACTGTGATTCCATGCTCTGGGGCACGAAAATAAAGCTAACTATATTCATTATGCACAGAGTTCTCCACCACCTTGACAGACTGACAGCAACCTGTGGCATGTCATCTGCATACGCATGAAGGTATTACAGAAGCCGACGAGATACTAAATCAATTACAATGCAGCTTTAAAAGCAGGACACACTGAGGCTGGTACTGTCTGTCTGGACAGTTATCCGGTGAATTCACTGCATGAATTCTGCTCAAATTCACATAGGGGTGATCCCACTAAACTGAGAGTGACAGCCTGGAATAAAACACCGTTCGCCCTAGTTAGCCTGGCTACGGCCGGTTACCTCACATTAGCTAGCAAACTCATAGCTAAACCCCTTATCAACTCCTCACAAAATAACGGTTTAATTAACATTATACTTACACCACCAGCAAACGCGATATCACTCGTCGTCCAACTTCGGTGGAATTTCTTCAAAAACACACTGACATTTTTAAAAACAGTCAATATTTGAATCAGCCGTTGATATCTAGAAATAGACTACAATATTTCTATAGCCAGTTGTGTTCAAGGCGCCGACCCGGCTCCGTCCTCCGCCATTTTGGTTGTGATGGGGAATACGTTACGTCGCGCGGGTTTGGTTTGGCTGCTGTCGGGTCACCCTATGTAATTATAAGAAGCACCAAAATAGCATATCATTGTGTTATAGTTGTGTAACACATGTATGAACGACACTATCTATAAACGAATAATTAGTTTTTTTTTACAAACTAAGTTATACAATTTTGATTGTAAAGATTCTGACTTGCAAGTCTACACAAGTACTGGTAAAATACATTAAAATGCTTAGGACTATATATAAAATGCATATAATACATTTTATACATAATTGTAAGTGTACTTTAATGTGAAGTGTTATTGAAAATGTTAATTTCCCAGACAAAAACAAAAATATAAACGCAACATGAAACAATTTCATTTTTTAAATTTAATCAAATGAAACAATTTCAAAGATTTTACTGAGTTACTGTTCATATATGGGTTTCACATGACTGGGAATACAGATATGCATATGCTCTCACAGAGAAAAGGTAGGGGTGTGGATCAGGGTGTGGATCAGAAAACCAGTCAGTGTCTGGTGTGACCACCATTTGCCTCATGCAGGGCAACATCTCCTTTGCATAGAGTTAATCAGGCTGTTGATTGTGGCCTGTGGAATGTTGTCCCACTCTTCTTCAATGGCTGTGTAAAGTTGCTGGATATTGGCAGAAACTGGAACATGCTGTCGTACACATAGATCCAGAGCATCCCAAACATGCTCAATGGGCGACATGTCTTGTGAGTATGTAGGCCATGGAAGAACTGGGAGATTTTCAGCTTCTAGGAATTGTGTACAGATCCTTGCGACATGGGACAGTGCATTATCATGCTGAAACATGAGGTGATGTTGGCGGATGAATGGCACGACAATGGGCCTCAGGATCTGGTCACAGTATCTCTGTGCATTCAAATTGCCATCGATAAAATGCAATTGTGTTCAGCGTCCGTAGCTTATGCCTGCCCATAACATAACCCCGCCACCCCCATGCAGCACTCTGTTTACAACGTTGACATCAGCAAACCGCTCTCACACACAACGCCATACACGTCTGCTATCCACCCGGTACAGTTGAAACTGGGATTCATCAGAGAAGAGCATACTTCTCCAGCATATGATATGTCACACCTGTCAGATGGATGGATTATTTTGGCAAAAGAGAAATGCTCACTAACAGGGATGTAAACAAATGTGTGAAGAAACATTTGAGAGAAATACGCATTTTGTGCATATGGAAAATTTACGGGATCGTTTATTTCAGCTCATGAAATATGGGACCGACATTTTACTTGTTGGGTTTATATTTTTCTTCAGTGTAGATAGCCTAGCCCTAGATCCTCTCATAATTATAATTCCCCCGTGGAGTTTAGTACTAGAAAGGTAGTCTAATCAGAACTATGCTGCCACCTAGTGGTAAATCACATTATTCTTAAAATCCAATATTTTATTTTATAAAAAAAAATGTATGTGGAGGTATACACTGAGTGTACAAAACATTGGTAGCACCGTCCTAATGTTAAATTGCACCCGTTTTTCCCCCCGCGGAATAGCCTCAATTCGTCGGCCCATAGACTCTACAAGGGGCGGCAGGGTAGCCTAGTGTTGGACTAGTAACCGGAAGGTTGCAAGTTCAAACCCCCGAGCTGACAAGGTACAAATCTGTCGTTCTGCCCCTGAACAGGCAGTTAACCCACTGTTCCTAGGCCGTCTTTGAAAATAAGAATTTGTTCTGAACTGACTTGCCTAGTTAAATAAAGGTCAAAAAAATAAACAAGGTGTCGAAAGCGTTCCACAGGAATGCTGGTCCATGTTGACTCCGATGCTTCCACAGTTGTGTCATGGTATCTGGATGTCCCTTGGGTGGTGGACCATTCTTGATTGAAACTGTCTAGATGTCCTTTGGGTGGTAGACACGGGAAACTGTTGAGTGTATAAAAAAACAGCTGCGTTGCTGTTCTTGACACACAAACCGGTGCGACTGGCATCTACTACCATACCATGTTGAAACGCACTGAAACACATTCCATGTCTCGAGGCTTAAACATCCTTATTTAACCTGTCTTCTCCTGGTGACATCAGAAAGGGTTCATAGCTTTCAACTGGACTTACCTGGTTAGTCATGGAATGAGCAGGTATTCGTGATGTTTTATAAACGTAGTGTATTTTGATCGGCTTTCTCATCAGAACATTTCTTCTCTGTGGATCTGCGCCGTTTCTGAGAGAAAAAAACATAGGTTCTACCGAGATTTGAACTCGGATCGCAGGATTCAGAGTCCTGAGTGCTAACCATTACACCATAGAACCCCGTGCTCCAACTTCTTTCCTATTATGTATATAACTGTTATCTATGTAATAAGAATACCACTGCACTGTAGTGATTAATTTATGTGGCGGACTACTACTTCACTGGTGCATTTCTATTTGAAGTGTCTGCAATTCTTTTCGTAGCAATGAATATCGGCCGTTGGTTTGCTTTTTTGTTGCTCCCCCTCCCATAGCTAGCCAACGTCACAACACAATCCCGGAAGTGTCAGTCTGAAAACAGACCCGTCGCCGTTAGTTAGCTGTGTTTCAAAATCTATTTGTTAAATCGTCGCATTTTAAACAGTTTATACAAACGAAATATTCCTATTTATCTTTTAGAAAATGGGAACCAGAGATGATGAATACGATTATCTGTTTAAAGGTAACATTACAGCATGATCCTCGATATCAAAGCCAGCTAGGTAGCTAACGTTAGCTAGGCAGCTGTTTAGCTAACGTTAACAGTGAAACCTTTTAATTTGTGTCTGTGAAGTATGATATAGGTGTGTGAATAGCTCTGATACATTATTTGTTTTATAAACGAAAACTACATATTGATGATAAATTATAAACATAAATTGTGAAGCAGTTGGATTGCAACGTTAGGTACCCAAACGCCTAACGTTAATAGGTTAGCAGCTGTTTCTAAACAATGCTGACTTTTGTATGATTAAGTGAGGTCGGGGTGTTTCCCGAGATAGCTAGATTGCTAGATTAGCTAGCCAGCTGGTTATCTTAGCTACATGCAACGAACATTGGTTATTATCTAGCTACATTCATCCGTAGATAAATAATGTGATGTTATAATCTCCCTTTCCTGTTTTTTTTTTCTGTGCTGTTTAATCTAAATTTTACATATGTCACGTGTTGTGGCTATCTGTTTTGTTGTTTTCTATTTCAAGTTGGTTTAACATAAGAATTAACGTTAGCTACACACCACTGTGGATGTTTGACAGTGTCACTGCAAAAGTGAATTGGTGATGGTCAGATATTTTATGTGATGGCATCTTGTAGCTACACGTGATTTAACTATGTCATATCCCCATGTAATTGCTACACATTGACCTTCTGGCAGGGCCTGATTAATGCAGGAGCTTACATGGGTTGAAGCCCTGGGGCCAAAACCGTAGGGGCCCTTGAGGCAGAGAAAAATTGAAGTGTGTGTGTGTGTAATCCGGCCCTGACCTTTGGGGTCAATAAAGATTTTATTCCATTGAATTCATCAGCCATTAATTTTGTGTTCCAGTGGTTTTGATAGGAGACTCGGGTGTTGGCAAGAGCAACCTGCTCTCTCGTTTCACCCGGAATGAGTTTAACCTGGAAAGTAAGAGCACCATTGGAGTGGAGTTTGCCACCCGCAGTATCCAGGTGGATGGGAAAACGGTGAAGGCTCAGATCTGGGACACGGCAGGACAGGAGCGCTACCGGGCTATCACCTCGGCGTGAGTATGCTGTAGGGTAAAGTTGCCCCTAGATGCTGATCTGGGGTCAGTTTATCATTTTTCCCACAAATGGTTAATGTTCGGATTGGGGAAGGTAAGCTGATCCAGAGTTTACAATAGGAATATTTGGAGCTGGACAAGTGACTGGGAATAATTTTATTTATTGAACCTTTGAGAAATTTACCGGTCATCTATATGTAATATATTCCATTTAGCAGACTCCACTTACAGTCATGTAATATATTCCATTTAGCAGACTCCACTTACAGTCATGTAATATATTCCATTTAGCAGACTCCACTTACAGTCATGTAATATATTCCATTTAGCAGACTCACTTAGTCATGTAATATATTCCATTTAGCAGACTCACTTAGTCATGTAATATATTCCATTTATCAGACCCACTTAGTCATGTAGTATATTCCATTTAGCAAACGCCACTTAGTCATCTAATATATTCCATTTAGCAGAGGCCACTTACATTTACATTTAACTTATGGGTGGTCCTGGGAATCGAACCCACGACCCTGGCATTGCCATGCTCTACCAACGGAGCTACAAAGGACCGTCTGCATTGGGTGCGTATAAGCCATTAGGCCGTCCACCAATGCAGCCAGCGCCATCAATAAACGAGGGATGTTGGTCAAATGAGCCTCATTTACATGTCCTTTAAAACAGCCTATAACTAATTACATGAGACTATTCCTTGTGTTTCGATGTGTCCTATATGCACAACTTCATAGCCTACTGTTTTATTGTTTTTTTACTTTCCAAAAACATTAATTGTCCATTTCACAGTTCAGCTGTCTGAGATTTGTGCACTGAATGCATCAGACCGTTGCGTCAGGCCGTTGCGTCAGACCGTTGCGTCAGACCGTTGCGTCAGACCGTTGCGTCAGACCGTTGCGTTAGACCGTTGCGTTAGACAGTTGCATGCATCAGGGCGTTGCATTAGGCCGTTGCATGCTTCAGGGTGTTGCATCAGGTCGTTGCATGCATCAGGGCGTTACATTAGGCCGGTGCATGCATCAGGGTGATGCATTAGGCTGGTGCATGCATCAGGGCGTTGCATCAGGGCGTTGCATGCATCAGGCGTTACATTAGGCCGTTGCATGCATCAGGGCGTTACATTAGGCCGTTGCATGCATCAGGGTGTTGCATTAGGCTGGTGCATGCATCAGGGTGTTGCATTAGGCTGGTGCATGCATCAGGGTGTTACATTAGGCTGGTGCATGCATCAGGGCGTTACATTAGGCCGTTGCATGCATCAGGGTGTTGCATTAGGCTGGTGCATGCATCAGGGTGTTGCATGCATCAGGGTGTTGCTGGCTGGTGCATGCATCAGGGCGTTACATTAGGCCGTTGCATGCATCAGGGTGTTACATTAGGCTGGTGCATGCATCAGGGCGTTATATTAGGCCGTTGCATGCATCAGGGTGTTACATTAGGCTGGTGCATGCATCAGGGCGTTACATTAGGCTGGTGCATGCATCAGGGTGTTACATTAGGCTGGTGCATGCATCAGGGTGTTACATTAGGCTGGTGCATGCATCAGGGCGTTACATTAGGCCGTTGCATGCATCAGGGTGTTACATTAGGCTGGTGCATGCATCAGGACGTTATATTAGGCCGTTGCATGCATCAGGGTGTTGCATTAGGCCGTTGCATGCATCAGGGCGTTACATTAGGCTGGTGCATGCATCAGGCGTTACATTAGGCCGTTGCATGCATCAGGGTGTTACATTAGGCTGGTGCATGCATCAGGGTGTTGCATTAGGCCGTTGCATGCATCAGGGTGTTACATTAGGCTGGTGCATGCATCAGGGCGTTACATTAGGCCGTTGCATGCATCAGAGCGTTACATTAGGCTGGTGCATGCATCAGGGCGTTACATTAGGCCGTTGCATGCATCAGGGCGTTACATTAGGCTGGTGCATGCATCAGGGCGTTACATTAGGCTGGTGCATGCATCAGGGCGTTACATTAGGCCGTTGCATGCATCAGGGTGTTACATTAGGCTGGTGCATGCATCAGGGCGTTACATTAGGCTGGTGCATGCATCAGGACGTTACATTAGGCCGTTGCATGCATCAGGGCGTTACATTAGGCTGGTGCATGCATCAGGGCGTTACATTAGGCCGTTGCATGCATCAGGGTGTTACATTAGGCTGGTGCATGCATCAGGGTGTTGCATTAGGCTGGTGCATGCATCAGGGTGTTGCATTAGGCTGGTGCATGCATCAGGGCGGTGCATTAGGCTGGTGCATGCATCAGGCCATTTCGTCAGGCCGTTGCGTTAGGCCGTTGCATGCATCAGGGCGGTGCATGCATCAGGGCGTTGCATCAGGGTGTTGCATTAGGGTGTTGCATTAGGCCATTGCATGCATTAGGGCATTGCATTAGGCCATTGCATGCATTAGGGCATTGCATTAGGGCATTGCATTTATTAGGGCATTGCATTAGGGCATTGCATTAGGGCGTTGCATTAGGCCATTGCATGCATTAGGGCATTGCATTAGGCCATTGCATGCATTAGGGCATTGCATTAGGGCATTGCATTTATTAGGCCATTGCATTAGGGCATTGCATTAGGGCATTGCATTAGGGCGTTGCATTAGGGCGTTGCATCAGGGCGTTGCATTAGGGCATTGCATTAGGCGTTGCATTAGGCCATTGCATTATTAGGGCGTTGCGTTGCATCAGGGCGTTGCATTAGTGCATTGCATTAGGGCGTTGCATTAGGCCATTAGGGCATTGCATTAGGGCGTTGCATTAGGGCATTGCATCAGGGCGTTGCATCAGGGCGTTGCATTAGGGCGTTGCATCAGGGCGTTGCATCAGGGCGTTGCATTAGGGGCGTTGCATTAGGCGTTGCATTAGGGCGTTGCATCAGGGCGTTGCATTAGGGGCGTTGCATTAGGCCATTAGGCGTTGCATTAGGCCATTAGGGCATTGCATCAGGGCATTGCATTAGGCCATTAGGGCATTGCATCAGGGCATTGCATTAGGCCATTAGGGCATTGCATTAGGCCATTAGGGCATTGCATTAGGGGCGTTGCATTAGGCCATTAGGGCATTGCATTAGGGCGTTGCATTAGGGCATTAGGGCATTGCATTAGGCCATTAGGGCATTGCATCAGGGCATTGCATTAGGCATTAGGGCATTGCATTAGGCCATTAGGGCATTGCATTAGGGGGCGTTGCATTAGGCCATTAGGGCATTGCATTAGGCCATTAGGGCATTGCATTAGGGGCGTTGCATTAGGCCATTAGGGCATTGCATTAGGCCATTAGGGCATTGCATTAGGGCGTTGCATTAGGCCATTAGGGCATTGCATCAGGGCATTGCATTAGGCCATTAGGGCATTGAATTAGGTCATTAGTGCATTGTATTAGGCGTTGCATTAGGGCATTGCATTAGGCCATTAGGGCATTGCATCAGGGCATTGCATTAGGCCATTAGGGCATTGCATTAGGGCGTTGCATTAGGCCATTGCATTAGGGCGTTGCATTAGGCCATTAGGGCGTTGCATTAGGCCATTAGGGCATTGCATTAGGCCATTAGGGCATTGCATTAGGCCATTAGTGCATTGCATTAGGGCGTTGCATTAGGCCATTAGGGCATTGCATTAGGCCATTAGGGCATTGCATTAGGGCGTTGCATTAGGCCATTAGGGCATTGCATTAGGTCATTAGGGCATTGCATTAGGGCGTTGCATTAGGCCATTAGGGCATTGCATTAGGCCATTAGGGAATTGCATTAGGGCGTTGCATTAGGCCATTAGGGCATTGCATTAGGCCATTAGGGCATTGCATTAGGGCATTGCATTAGGCCATTAGGGCATTGCATTAGGGCATTGCATTAGGCCATTAGGGCATTGCATTAGGGCGTTGCATTAGGCCATTAGGGCATTGCATTTGGCCATTAGGGCATTGCATTAGGGCATTAGTGCATTGTATTAGGGCGTTGCATTAGGGCATTGCATTAGGCCATTAGGCATTGCATCAGGGCATTGCATTAGGCCATTAGGGCATTGCATTAGGCCATTAGGCATTGCATTAGGGCATTGCATTAGGCCATTAGGCATTGCATTAGGGGCGTTGCATTAGGCCATTAGGGCATTGCATTAGGCCATTAGGGCATTGCATTAGGGCATTGCATTAGGCCATTAGGGCATTGCATTAGGCCATTAGGGCATTGCATTAGGGCATTGCATTAGGCCATTAGGGCATTGCATTAGGGCATTGCATTAGGCCATTAGGGCTTTGCATTAGGGCGTTGCATTAGGCCATTAGGGCATTGCATTAGGCCATTAGGGCATTGCATTAGGGCATTGCATTAGGCCATTAGGCATTGCATCAGGGCATTGCATTAGGCCATTAGGGGCATTGCATTAGGCCATTAGGGCATTGCATTAGGCGTTGCATTAGGCCATTAGGGCATTGCATTAGGCCATTAGGCATTGCATTAGGGCATTGCATTGGGCCATTAGGGCATTGCATTAGGGCATTGCATTAGGCCATTAGGGCATTGCATTAGGGCGTTGCATTAGGCCATTAGGGCATTGCATTAGGCCATTAGGGCATTGCATTAGGGCATTGCATCACGCCATCAGGCCATTGCATCAGGCCATTAGGGCATTGCATCAGGGCGTTGCATCAGGGCATTGCATTAGGGCGTTGCATTAGGACATTGCATTAGGCCATTGCATCAGGCCATCAGGCCATTGCATCGGGCCATTAGGGCATTGCATCAGGCCATTGCATCAGGCCATTGCATCAGGCCATTAGGGCATTGCATCAGGCCATTAGGGCATTGCATCAGGCCATTGCATCAGGCCATTAGGGCATTGCATCAGGCCATTGCATCAGGCCATTAGGGCATTGCATCAGGCCATTGCATCAGGCCATTAGGGCATTGCATCAGGCCATTAGGACATTGCATCAGGCCATTGCATCAGGCCATTAGGGCATTGCATCAGGCCATTAGGACATTGCATCAGGCCATTGCATCAGGCCATTAGGGCATTGCATCAGGCCATTAGGGCATTGCATCAGGCCATTAGGGCATTGCATCAGGCCATTGCATCAGGCCATTGCATCAGGCCATTGCATCAGGCCATTAGGGCATTGCATCAGGCCATTAGGGCATTGCATCAGGCCATTGCATCAGGCCATTAGGCCATTGCATCAGGCCATTAGGGCATTGCATCAGGCCATTGCATCAGGCCATTGCATCAGGCCGTTGCATCAGGCCGTTGCATCAGGCCGTTGCATCAGGCCGTTGCATCAGGCCGTTGCATCAGGCCGTTGCATCAGGCCGTTGCATCAGGCCGTTGCATCAGGCCGTTGCATTAGGCCACTGCATTACGGCATTGCATTGGGCCATTGGGGCATTGCATGCTGTCTATTTACCACCACAATCTGATACTGGCACTCAACCAGCTGTATAAAGCCATAATCTAGAAGTGGTGATCCTAGTGGCCGGTGATTTCAATTAAGGAAAACTGAAATCAATTTGAACCATTTCTACCATCATGTGACCTTGTGCAGCTGGAGGTGAAGAATCTCTACAGGGCCTTCGAAAGTATTCACACCCCTTGACTTTTTCCACATGTTGTTGTGTTACAGCCTGAATTTAAAATGGATTCAATTGAGATGTTTTTGTTACTGGTCTACACACAAAACCCCATAATGTCAAAGTGGAATAAGGTTTTAGAACATTTGACAAATTAATAAAGAACATTTAAGTTGAAATGTCTTGAGTCAATAAGTATTCGACCTTTGTTATAGCAAAGCCTAAATATGTTACGATTAAACACATTTTTACTCAAGTCTCATTAGTTGCATGGATTCACTCTGTGCAATGATTGAGTTTAACATTAATTTCTGAATGACCACATCATCTCAAGACTCACAGCTGTAATCGCTGCCAAAGATGATTCTAACATGTACTGACTCAGGAGTGTGAATACTTATTTAAATTAGATATTTCTGTATTTCATTTTCAATTACATTTGCAAAAAAATTCTACAAACATGTTTTCACTTTGTCATTATTGGGGTATTGTGTGTAGATGGGTGAGAAAAAAACACATACATTTAATCAATTCTGTAACCAACAAAATATGGAATAAGTCAATGGGTATGAATACCTTCTGTATGTGTGTATGTATGAATTAATGTATGTATGTATGAATGTATGAATTTATGAGTGTATGAATTTATGAATGTATGTATGAATTAATGTATGTATAAATGTAGAGTCTAGACCGGGGTATTGTAAAGCTCTCTGAGAGTCTAGACCGGGGTACTGTAAAGCTCTCTGAGAGTCTAGACCGGGGTACTGTAAAGCTCATTGGGGGTCTAGACCGGGGTACTGTAAAGCTCATTGGAGGTTTAGACCGGGGTACTGTAAAGCTCATTGGAGGTTTAGACCGGGGTACTGTAAAGCTCTCTGAGAGTCTAGACCGGGTACTGTAAAGCTCTCTGAGAGTCTAGACCGGGGTATTGTAAAGCTCTCTGAGAGTCTAGACCGGGGTACTGTAAAGCTCATTGGGGGTCTAGACCGGGGTACTGTAAAGCTCATTGGAGGTTTAGACCGGGGTACTGTAAAGCTCATTGGAGGTTTAGACCGGGGTACTGTAAAGCTCTCTGGGGGTCTAGACCGGGGTACTGTAAAGCTCATTGGAGGTTTAGACCGGGGTACTGTAAAGCTCTCTGAGAGTCTAGACCGGGGTACTGTAAAGCTCATTGGGGGTCTAGACCGGGGTACTGTAAAGCTCTCTGAGAGTCTAGACCGGGTACTGTAAAGCTCATTGGAGGTTTAGACCGGGGTACTGTAAAGCTCATTGTAGGTTTAGACCGGGGTACTGTAAAGCTCTCTGAGAGTCTAGACCGGGGTACTGTAAAGCTCATTGGGGGTCTAGACCGGGGTACTGTAAAGCTCATTGGGGGTCTAGACCGGGGTACTGTAAAGCTCTCTGAGAGTCTAGACCGGGGTACTGTAAAGCTCTCTGAGAGTCTAGACCGGGGTACTGTAAAGCTCATTGGGGGTTTAGACCGGGGTACTGTAAAGCTCATTGGAGGTTTAGACCGGGGTACTGTAAAGCTCATTGGAGGTTTAGACCGGGGTACTGTAAAGCTCATTGGAGGTTTAGACCGGGGTACTGTAAAGCTCATTGGAGGTTTAGACCGGGGTACTGTAAAGCTCTCTGGGGGTCTAGACCGGGGTACTGTAAAGTTCATTGGGGGTCTAGACCGGGGTACTGTAAAGCCCATTGAGGGTCTAAAATGGACCTCTTTTTCCACTGTTGATGATGTCATGGTGCAGGTACTACAGAGGCGCGGTGGGGGCCCTGCTGGTCTATGACATCGCCAAGCACCTGACCTATGAAAATGTGGAGCGGTGGTTGAAAGAGCTGCGGGACCACGCAGACACCAACATCGTCATCATGCTGGTTGGCAACAAGAGTGACCTGCGTCACCTCCGGGCCGTGCCCACCGACGAGGCTCGGGCGTTCGCAGGTTAGAGATGCCACCGAAAAAGCTACATACATTTCTGTTTTTTGTTGTTGTACTTTCCTTCATTGATGATGCTGCAGTCTCACAAAAATGTATGTTTTAATGTTACTAATTATGCTTGCGTTCATTCCTGTGGAATGTTCCAGAACGGGTACAGTCTCTAACTTAGGGAGTTGTTTGTTCCAGAACGGGTACAGTCTCTAACTTAGGGAGTTGTTTGTTCCAGAACGGGTACAGTCTCTAACTTAGGGAGTTGTTTGTTTCCTAACGGGTACAGTCTCTAACTTAGGGGATTGTTTGTTTCATAACGGGTACAGTCTCTAACTTAGGGAGTTGTTTGTTCCAGAACGGGTACAGTCTCTAACTTAGGGAGTTGTTTGTTTCCCTTCAGAGAAAAACGGTTTGTCTTTCCTTGAGACGTCAGCCCTGGATTCCACCAACGTTGAAACGGCTTTCCAGACCATTCTGACAGGTGTGTGTGTGTGTGTGTGTGTGTGTGTGTGTGTGTGTGTGTGTGTTGTCACACCTGTTGATTTGATCTGCTATCTTGGCAAGACAGACTGATATGACCTAATCATCTCTCCCTCTCTTTCTCCTCCATCAGAAATCTATCGAATCGTCTCTCAGAAGCAGATGTCAGAGCGTCAGGAGAGCGACATGTCTCCTAGCAACAATGTGGTCAACATCCAGGTGCAGCCCACTGAGAACAAACCAAAGATGCAGTGCTGTCAGAACATCTAGCCCCGCCCATGTTACCACTACACCTCTACTACCCTTATATACCCTATACCCCCACCTCTTCCCCCTTATATACCCTGTACCCCCACCTCTACCCCCTTATATACCCTGTAGCCCCACCTCTACCCACTCATATACCCTGTACCCCCACCTCTACCCCCTAACCCATCATATACCCTGTACCCCACTTCTACCGCCATATGCACTCTACCCCCCTAACCCCTCATATACCCTGTACCCCCACCTCTACCCCTAACCCCTCATATACCCTGTACCCCCACCATATACCCTGTACCCCCACCTAGCCCCTCATATACCCTGTACCCCACCTCTACCCCTCTTCCTCCCTCCGTCCCTCCTCCACTCCCTCTCTCCTCCTCTCCCTCCTACACTCCCTCCCTTTTCCACTCCCTCTCCTCTCTCCCTCCCTCCGTCCCTCCTCCACTCCCTCTCTCCGTCCCTCCTCCACTCCCCCTCTCTCCTTCTCTCCCTCTCCTCCTCTCCCTCCCTCTGTCCCTCCTCCACTCCCTCCCTCCCCTCTCTCTCCTCCTCTCCCTCATTCCCTCCTCCACTCCCTCTCCCCCCTCCCCCCCTCCCTCCTCCACTCCCTCTTCCTCTCTCCCTCCTCCTCTCCCTCCCTACTGATCATGATCTGAGAAGCCTCGTCAGTGTCTGGAGTCGTGCTCCCCAGCGGAGCCTTTTCAGACAGGAAGTCATTTATATTTCTCACTGTAGATGTAATACTGTTGATGCGCTGACATGTCTTACACAGAAATGTCTTAATATATATTCATCTGATTTTTTTATCTTCATTTTCTTCAATTTATGACTTCCATTTTGTGTGTTCCTCCATTTTTTTTTACCTATGTTTATTTTATTTTTTTCAAATATTGTATCATATTTCCTACTAGCGTGTACGTATTTAAAGCACACTGAGAATGCTCTGATGTGTATCTGTCTACGACCCCCCCCTCCCATCAGTTAGCCTCGGCCCGCTCTCCTCTTTTAGTATAATGTCATGTTTGACAACGGTAGGTTCTTCCAAACATGTGGATGTATTTAAGCACAGTGTACTAGATAGAATGTATGCTCCCTGGTCCCTGTCGATAGGTGGAGTTTGACAACTGATCTGATTGCTGTAAATAGCTTAAGACTTGTGGCATTAGATCTGTTTGCGGATGGCTTCAACCATGCCAATGGACAGACAGGGCAGGCATCAAAGTACCTAACACGTAGAGGAACAACAGCTGTGTCAATGGAACCCTATGCCCTACCATATATAGTGCACTACTTGTGACCAGGGCCCATAGGGTTCCATTTGGGACACAGTATTCGTCACTTTGTTTACAGTCAGTCTGTGGCAGGTTAGCTTAGCATGTTATGATGATGACGACGATGATGTCACTTCATGGCACCACTTTGCTGCCTCGCATGTTTTTATCTTGCTTTAAAAGATGACTGAGTTATCGTAACTCTCTGACTGAGTTATCGTAACTCTCTGACTGAGTTATCGAATCTCTGACTGAGTTATCGTAACTCTCTGACTGAGTTAATCGTGAATCCAGACTCTGACTGAGTTATCGTAATCCTCTGACTGAGTTATCGTAACTCTCTGACTGAGTTATCGTAACCTCTAACTGAGTTATCGTAACTCTGACTGAATTTATCACCGAGTTATCAGAACTCTCTGACTGAATGTGGAACACTACCATTGCCCAGAACATGCAGTTGGCTAGACGGTGACCGTGGTGAAACAATATAGAAGTTTATCCATTAAACATTTCTGTACTCTCTGGATAAATTGAGCGTACATAGTTAGACGTCTTTAAAAACATAGTCGGAGATGTCTGTAACAGGAAGTGACTAGCATTATAGTCAGTCAGGGAGTTCATTCCATTTCAATTCAGAAAATAAACATAATTCCAATTGCACATTTTCCTCATTGAAAAACATGGGAGAGAATAGTGTATTTCTGTTTCACTTTGTGAATTGACTGGAATTGAAAGAGCGTTAGTCAGTCGAATTACACATCAGGTTCTTATTTTCAACGTGATCAAACCACAGAATAATGATGCCCGCTGTAGTGTTCTGGCCGAAACCAACTTTAAATCAAGTCAAATCACATTTTATTTGTCACACACACATGTATAGGAGATGTTATTGCGGTTGTAGTGAAAGGCTTGTGCAACAGTGCAATAATATCGAACGATACCCACCAATTTAAAAGTGAAAGAATGGAATTAAGGAATATACAAGTATTAGGACGAGCAACGTCAGAGTGGCATAGATTAAAATACAGTAGAATAGAATACAGTAGAATAGAATACAGTAGAATAGAATACAGTATATACATATGAGATGAGTAAAGCAGAAAATATGTAAACAACATTAAACATATGAAATATGTAAACAACACATTCTAGGTATTTCTCTTCCAGGAATAACTACTCTTGAATATGCATGTATAGATCTAGTGTAAATGTGATGCTGTACTATATTCTATGCAGCCGACAGTCAGATACCAGAGAATATTAATTGACGTATTTTATTTGACGAGATATCAAACTGTGAAAAGAATAAATAATAATATGAAATGAATTGCTGACAAGGTGACGATTCAATAGGAATCATGGTGGTCATCTCGTCTTGTACTGCTGGTCTCCTTGTGACACGTGTTCATAGTCAGAATGTCTATCAGTTTTGCATTCGTGTCAAGAAGCATCTGTTAGTAAAACATCATGTTTTTAAATACATAGATTGGATCTTTGTCCCAATGTCACCCTATTCCCTGTTAGTTCACCACTTGTTGACCAGGCCCATAGGGCTTTTGTGAAAAGTAGTGCACTACATAGGGAATAGGGCTCTAGTCTATAGTAGTACCACTATATAGGGAATAGGTTCTGGTCTAAAGTTGTGCACTAGATAGGAATAGGGCTCTGGTCTAGAGTAGTGCACTAGATAGGAATAGGAAGACACATCCATATACTGGGTCACATTATTTAGGTCGGCTGCTGTTCACTCTCAGTGCCTCCCTCTACCACTCATTTAAAATCCAATAACTCTACTAACCACCTCTACACCCATCTAACATAGAACGATCCTACTGGCCAACTAACCACCTCTACTCCCATCTAACATAGAACGTTCCTACTAACCACCTCTACTCCCATCTAACATAGAACGATCCTACTGGCCAACTAACCACATCTACTCCCATCTACCATAGAACGTTCCTACTAACCACCTCTACTCATCCACCATAGAACGTTCCTACTAACCACCTCTACTCCCATCTACCATAGAACGTTCCTACTAACCACCTCTACTCATCCACCATAGAACGTTCCTACTAACCACCTCTACTCCCATCTACCATAGAACGCTCCTACTAACCACCTCTACTCCCATCTACCATAGAACGCTCCTACTGGCCAACTAACCACCTCTACTCCCATCCACCATAGAACGTTCCTACTAACCACCTCTACTCCCATCTACCATAGAACGTTCCTACTAACCACCTCTACTCATCCACCATAGAACGATCCTACTAACCACCTCTACTCCCATCTACCATAGAACGTTCCTACTGGCCAACTAACCACCTCTACTCCCATCTACCATAGAATGTACCCTACTGGCCAACCACCCTCTATATAGCTCCAACCATCACCAGACAGACCTGGACCAAATACTTCTAAATACTTGAGCTGATTCTGTTTGCCTTGTTCAATGGGACCAACGGAATAGTCCCAAAAGTGCAAAACCCACCAAGCTAAATCACGCGCACTCCTCAAATACTTGGAAATACTTTTTAAATTAATTCCCGTCTTTTCTCAAATATGAAAGTATTTAAAAGTATTTTTAGACAGAAGGTTATGTAGTTTTTGTCCAGATCTGGTCTGGCTCTTATCACGTCCAGTGTTATCACAGTCCGTCACATTAAAGCCTGTTTACACCAAGCTGCCTCTTACTTCAACACAGTGCATGGCTTTCTACTTCATTAATATAGTCCCAACCAAAATGATTATTATGCCTTACTAGGTCGTAGCTAGGTCACTATTATTAGTAGTAGTAGTAGTAGATATCTGTTCTGCTGTGGTCTGCTTGTTCCATATTAACCCCTTCATGTATATCCTCTCTCTCTATAAGCCACCTGCTTTAGGCAGAGGAACAGTGATGTGTGTAAACGTTGAGGCTCCCAGATCTGCTTCTAATGTAGTGATATTACTATAGCCTGGTCCCAGATCTGCCTCTAATATAGTGATATTACTATAGCCTGGTCCCAGATCTGCCTCTAATGTAGTGATATTACTATAGCCTGGTCCCAGATCTGCCTCTAATGTAGTGATATTACTATAGCCTGGTCCCAGATCTCCCTCTAATGTAGTGATATTACTATAGCCTGGTCCCAGATCTGCTTCTAATGTAGTGATATTACTATAGCCTGGTTACTATAGCCTGGTCCCAGATCTGCCTCTAATGTAGTGATATTACTATAGCCTGGTCCCAGATCTGCCTCTAATGTAGTGATATTACTATAGCCTGGTCCCAGATCTGCTTCTAATATAGTGATATTACTATAGCCTGGTCCCAGATCTGCCTCTAATGTAGTGATATTACTATAGCCTGGTCCCAGATCTGCCTCTAATGTAGTGATATTACTATAGCCTGGTCCCAGATCTGCCTCTTAATGTAGTGATATTACTATAGCCTGGTCCCAGATCTGCCTCTGATGTAGTGATATTACTATAGCCTGGTCTCAGATCTGCTTCTAATGTAGTGATATTACTATAGCCTGGTCCCAGATCTGCCTCTAATGTAGTGATATTACTATAGCCTGGTCCCAGATCTGCCTCTAATATAGTGATATTACTATAGCCTGGTCCCAGATCTCCCTCTAATGTAGTGATATTACTTAGCCTGGTCCCAGATCTGCTTCTAATGTAGTGATATTACTATAGCCTGGTCCCAGATCTGCCTCTTAATGTAGTGATATTACTATAGCCTGGTCCCAGATCTGCCTCTGATGTAGTGATATTACTATAGCCTGGTCCCAGATCTGCCTCTAATGTAGTGATATTACTATAGCCTGGTTACTATAGCCTGGTCCCAGATCTGCCTCTAATGTAGTGATATTACTATAGCCTGGTCCCAGATCTGCCTCTAATGTAGTGATATTACTATAGCCTGGTCCCAGAACTGCCTCTAATATAGTGATATTACTATAGCCTAGTTACTATAGCCTGGTCTCAGATCTGCTTCTAATGTAGTGATATTACTATAGCTTGGTCCCAGATCTGCCTCTAATGTAGTGATATTACTATAGCCTGGTCCCAGATCTGCCTCGAATGTCGTGATATTACTATAGCCTGGTCTCAGATCTGCCTCTAATGTAGTGATATTACTATAGCCTGGTCCCAGATCTGCTTCTAATGTAGTGATATTACTATAGCCTGGTTACTATAGCCTGGTCCCAGATCTGCCTCTTAATGTAGTGATATTACTATAGCCTGGTCCCAGATCTGCCTCTAATATAGTGATATTACTATAGCCTGGTCCCATATCTGCCTCTAATATAGTGATATTACTATAGCCTGGTCCCAGATCTGCCTCTAATGTAGTGATATTACTATAGCCTGGTCCCAGATCTGCCTCTAATGTAGTGATATTACTATAGCCTGGTCTCAGGTCTGTTTTTGCCTAGTCCATTGTCAAGCCAAACCATGTTTTACATGACAGTTCCATATGGAGTTGGGAAGAGAGCACAAACAGACTGGCACCCAGGCTAATATTACTACCACCAGAAATAGAACTAAAATGACATTCCTGGTGGCACTAATGTCACTACATATCCTGTATACGGGTGGGATGTTTACGTACAAAACCGATGCCAGAGTTGGGGTGAATTCCATTTAAATTCCAGTCAATTCTGGAAGTTCGAATTTCTCTTTTCAATGAAAACATTTTTTTGTGAATTGTTTACTTTTACGAATTGAAATGGAATTTGACGCCGACACTGGCGCGCGCATCCGAGAGGCAGGAAACTGACAGGGTTGGCTTACAATCGTAGGATTATAGGACGACGTGTGAACTATATTTAGTCTCTAAATGTTTATTGAAAAACATAATTCAGTTTACATCATCGTTGTGACGTTGCCAGGTAACCCGTCTATAGTTCCACTGTTCCATCACTGATGTCGGACGGAGGATCCTGCTAAGTCACGTTCCTGATGTTTCACAGTTAGCCTGGTTAAACCAGACTCGAGTGCTGCGCTCATCATCTGAAACAACAGTGAAACATAGCCAAATCAGTTGTGATTCCAGGCTAATTCAGTCTGTTCTGTTGAACTCCTACTGTAGCTGTATCTGTGTGTGATGGTGGTATTGTAACCATGGAAATATAGCGCTTGAGGCCCCGTGTGTGTGTGTGTGTGTGCGTGCGTGTGTTTAGAAGCAAAGGTAGGTCGCTATTGAGTGTGTGAGTCCGTCTGACAGTACCAATGGCGTTATCTAACAGACGGTACTGTCAGCCTGTCAACACACAACTAGGGCACCATATTCCCTATCTAGTGCCCTACTGTTGACCAGGGCCCATAGGGATCTGGTGAAAAGTAGTGCACTATATAGGATACCATTTCGGACTAGCAGTCTATGGAAGTGTAGAGAAGTGATTGTTTTTGTCCTCGTTTGAAAAATGATTTCAAGCCTTCTCATATAACTCCATTGTTATTTTTTTTTTATGAACTGTGTTTTTTGGTTCATGATTGTTGTTGAACTATAATGAAATGCTGTCACTATAACTGATTGTAATTCCATTGTAAAACATTTGAAAAGTCAAACGATGCAATTTCAATGCATTTGGAGGATTATGTGTGTGTGTGTGTGGGGGGGGTGTAGTCAAAACGGACGGTTTTATGTTTTGTACAGATTTGATCAATTGTATAATTGTGTTTTTGTTCAATCTTAAGTTATCAATACATCTTAATAAAGCGCACCGGTCATAAACATTTCAACTCTCTTCGTTGGTATTTACATACAAAGGCCGAATAACATTTAATTTGGTAACAAATTATCTGACAGTATTTTCTGTCAAGGAATACATGGCGAGCAGCACGGTTAAGTCAATTACTTCCAATTCTCTTCAATGCTTTTCATTTAGGAAAATTGGAAATTGAAAAAAATAACAGAGCAGCAATGAACGGGGTTCAAATGATGACAGAAAGGACACAAGATCAGTTAGATAACAAAGCAAGCACTCTATCATGTAGGAACTATCTTCCTTTATGTGCCATCAGTGAAAGCATTACCGTGGTTATCTCAATACCACAAGGGCGATTGATGCAGGTGAAGTTTAGTCTAGTATTGTAGTTTGGTTATTTTGAATGAAGCAGGTAATCATTCTTAAAGCCATTCCTTCATGTATCGAGTGTTATATATGATGAATGGGCAAGCCACATAAAATATGTGATAATACAGAAATACTAATCAAGATATTTCATATTGTTAACCTTCATAATTTAAATCTAACATTCATTTGCATGAAACAACAGATCAATAGGTATTCCTCTAGAGCCTATGGTGCCACTGGTGCCAATGACATCTATAGTGGTGCCAATGACATCTATAGTTCCACCAACTGGTCTGCCATCTAAGGTTGCAGTGACTTTATATTCACACAGCTTCTAAGGACATATACATAAGGTTTACATACCGAATTTCATGGCCCCTTGACCATCGGTTCAATTTTTATAGCCCTGGTGTCGTGTGTCTGTCCATCTAGTGGTATAGCGTCCATCTACTGGTATAACTGTCCATCTACTGGTATAGTCTGTCCATCTAGTGGTATAGTGTGTCTGTCCATCTACTGGTATAGTGTGTCTGTCCATCTAGCGTGTCTGTCCATCTACTGGTATAGTGTGTCTGTCCATCTAGTGGTATAGCGTGTCTGTCCATCTACTGGTATAGTGTGTCTGTCCATCTACTGGTGTGTCTGTCCATCTACTGGTATAGTGTGTCTGTCCATCTACTGGTATAGTCTGTCCATCTACTGGTATAGTGTGTTTGTCCATCTACTGGTATAGTCTGTCCATCTAGTGGTATAGCGTGTCTGTCCATCTACTGGTATAGTGTGTCTGTCCATCTACTGGTATAGCGTGTCTGTCCATCTAGTGGTATAGTGTGTCTGTCCATCTAGTGGTATAGTGTGTCTGTCCATCTACTGGTATAGCGTGTCTGTCCATCTAGTGGTATAGCGTGTCTGTCCATCTACTGGTATAGTGTGTCTGTCCATCTAGTGGAATAGTGTGTCTGTCCATCTACTGGTATAGTGTGTCTGTCCATCTAGTGACATAGTGTGTCTGTCCATCTACTGGTATAGCGTGTCTGTCCATCTACAGTGGTATAGTGTGTCTGTCCATCTACTGGTATAGTGTGTCTGTCCATCTACTGGTATAGTGTGTCTGTCCATCTAGTGGTATAGCGTGTCTGTCCATCTAGTGGTATAGTGTGTGGTCCATCTACTGGTATAGCGTGTCTGTCCATCTAGTGGGATATTGTGTCTATCTAGTGGTATAGTGTGTCTGTCCATCTACTGGTATAGTGTGTCTGTCATCTACTGGTATAGTGTGTCTGTCCATCTAGGTGGTCTGGTATAGTGTGTCTGTCCATCTACTGGTATAGTGTGTCTGTCCATCTAGTGGTATAGTCTGTCCATCTAGTGGTATAGTGTGTCTGTCCATCTACTGGTATAGTGTGTCTGTCCATCTAGTGGTATAGTCTGTCCATCTACTGGTATAGTGTGTCTGTCCATCTACTGGTATAGTCTGTCCATCTACTGGTATAGTGTGTCTGTCCATCTAGTGGTATAGTCTGTCCATCTACTGGTATAGCGTGTCTGTCCATCTAGTGGTATAGTGTCTGTCCATCTACTGGTATAGTGTGTCTGTCCATCTACTGGTATAGTGTGTCTGTCCATCTACTGGTATAGCGTGTCTGTCCATCTACTGGTATAGTGTGTCTGTCCATCTAGTGGTATAGTGTGTCTGTCCATCTACTGGTATAGCGTGTCTGTCCATCTAGTGGTATAGTGTGTCTGTCCATCTACTGGTATAGTGTGTTTGTTCATCTACTGGTATAGTGTGTCTGTCCATCTACTGGTATAGTGTGTCTGTCCATCTACTGGTATGGTGTTAGAATGCATCAGCTTTATTTTCTCAAACCTCAGGGACTATTGTGATCCAAAGACCACATATGAAGTGAATCTGACTTTAGTCCAGGAGATGTTGTAGTTATTATTTAAAGGGTTCGCGTTACAAAGTCAAAGAAGAAGTTACTTGTTAATAGCTTCCTTTATTTTCTTAAAGATCTCAATGCCAAACTAAACGTGGTCATCACGGTAATGACCCTAAACATGTTTCCTGATTTATCAATAACTCGGCCATCTCTTAACCAATCCCTTAGTCAACCTGCTGATATAATATACCATACATACACAATGTCTTATTTGGTCTTATGGTTCATGAGAAAACCTTTTTTTTTTTTCTTCGAAAGTTTTCCAAAATGTCCAAGATGGAGAAACATCCTTATGGGTCCTTGAGGCACATTTGTTTAGCAGGAGTAAAAACACCTGCATAATACAAAGTCTCTAGGTCAAATGGGGCAACGCATATCAGGGTTGAAGTGAGACTTCTTATAACAGCGCCACCTACAGGCCAGTCTGTGCCATTCTTTCACCAAGTCACTCATGGGCTCCAGTGTCTGTGTGCCAAATTAGAACACAAATAGTTACCAATCTATTGAGTTATTTGACCATTTTTATTTTACCTTTATTTAACCATCAGTTATGAACAAATTCTTATTTTCAATGACGGCCTGGGAACAGTGGGTTAACTGCCTTTTCAGGGGCAGAACAACAGATTTGTACCTTGTCAGCTCGGGGGTTTGAACTCGCAACCTTCAGATTACTAGTCCAACGCTTTAACCACTAGGCTATGCTGCCAACCATGTCAAGACACTAACAATTGTATACAGTAAAGAACAATAGGTTTGACAGCCAACGGTCTACGTTGGTTGACCCTGGAGGATTACAATTGATTATGGGATCTTCTAAAGATCTCCACCATTGATTATGGGATCTTCTAAAGATCTCCACCATTGATTATGGGATCTTCTAAAGATCTCCACCATTGATTATGGGATCTTCTAAAGATCTCCACCATTGATTATGGGATCTTCTAAAGATCTCCACCATTGATTATGGGATCTTCTAAAGATCTCCACCATTGATTATGGGATCTTCTAAAGATCTCTACCATTGATTATGGGATCTTCTAAAGATCTTCCCCATTGATTATGTTGTTATTAGTTTGTTGTTATTAGTTTGCTTTACGTGCCATTGTACTTATGCTCACTGTACAGCTGAATATTGAGGCCTCTGTCTGTGTCTAGGCTCTCTGCCAAAACCCGCAGCCCGGCGTCTGTGAGAGAAGGTGAGAAAAGGGACTGAGGGTGACAGCGAGACACAGAGAAGACAGAGTCTGTTTTTCTCTGAAACAAGGGCAGATTTATTTACCGCTGAGACAGGTTCTCAGAAACTTTGTGTTTAGAATAACTGGGTCTTTAAGCTGCACATGCAGGGTTTGGACATAGGAGGTCACACCATAAGGTGGAGGTCAATACCATAAGGTGGAGAACACACCATAAGGTGGAGGTCAATACCATAAGGTGGAGGTCACACCATAAGGTGGAGGTCTGACCATAAGGTGGAGGTCTGACCATAAGGTGGAGGTCTGACGATAAGGTGAGATCTTGGGTATATGAGATCCTGTCGTTCTTTGTTGGGGGCAGAACTCAGGAGAGACATCAGTTGTATATGTGATGTTTGATCTTTGACTTCTGTCTCCAGATATATTTTGGTTAAAATTGTTATATTTATAAGTGCACATTTTGAGTGTTCCTTATTTGTTAAGTAAAAAACGGAGTCCAGAAAGTCGAACCACGGTGATCAGTAAGTCACCATAGAGACAACTCTTATCCAGAGCAACGAGGGTTATGTGCACTGCTCAATATTTTTTAACCTAATCAGTTTGGGATTTGAACCAGCAACCTTCCGGTTACTGGTCCACTAGGCTACATGCCTCCCCCAGACAAGACAACACTCCCCTCTAGCCCTGAGCTATGGCATCTTTATTGAAGTTTAAAACACTTTAAAAGAGGAAAAAGTCAACACAATGTTGGGTACTACTGGTTACAACAGACTACGGGAATTCTAGAATGTGTCCCAAATGACACCCTAGTCTTTTAGTAGTGAACCACTTTTGACCAGTGCTCTGGTGCACTATGAAGGGAATAAGGGTGCGAGTTGGGACGTACCTCTTATCCTTATGAGGAGAAATATCAACTAACAAACAAACAAAGCCATGAGGAGAGAAAATACTGTCAATGCTGTCTTGTGTATGATTGTCCCGTTACTCATGTTGGGCCCAATTCAGACATGGATATGTTGTCTTAAAGTCCATGTTAAATGTACTTACCTCAAGTCCGAATCGAGCCTGTTATAAACATGTCATTGTTATTGGCTGAATTGGTGAAATATCCACGTAGAGATAGAGATCAATGTAATAGTTCTATCATTGGATTGTGTCACAGGGTGTAAGTATACCATATATATTTATTACAGCGTTACTATAACTTAAAATGGTGATGCGCATCGTTCACAAAACATAAACTGGTTTCTCTACAATGGTGCTACGTTTGTAAATGGGACTTCCGAATCTCCAGTGAACATTATGACAGCATAAATACTTCCTAAACAGTTGTCTGTTTCCTTCGTGTCTCTGCATATTCTTGTAAAGCAGTTCAACGCGGACTCATTCCCATGGTCAAAACGGCCAGTGGGTTAAATATGGGTCAAGTCTAAGAAATAACAGTTTGTTTGTACCAAATAGTTTAACAATGACATTAGGGGGTTTTCTCTGTATACTACTATACTTGGATTCATGCACATTTACCAGCATTACACAACATAAAGTCACTAACACTACTGTAACGCCAACATTCAATTCCTTAACTTTATATACAATACGTACAAAAAGATAACTTTTCCCCGAAAGAGAAAATATGGACCCGTTAAGGATCATAAAAAATATAAACATGAAATAAGCAAAGATGTGTCAAAATGAGTTTGTAGAAGATAAGTGTTTTTTTTTATAGATATATATATTTTTTATACAGTATATTAACCCGTTGAAAAACGTTTTGGGTCGTATTCTTCTTTCATTAGTGCAAAATAGGTTGTAGAAGATAAGTGTTTTTTTATAGATATATATATTTTTTTATACACCGTCGTGAACCGTTGAAACGTTTTGCAATGGAAAACGAAAAGGCAGTGCCTCCTGTTTCAGTCCGTTGTCTTCTTTCAAAGACGTCGGTGCCTAATTAATACAATCCCGGTTTGTCTGGGAACTGTCATTGTCTCTTCTCCTTCATCTACAGTTATATGAGGTGCTAGCTGTAAAGTTAAGCTGGCGATATCAATATACAATAGAACAGGGATCCAAGCTCAGTCAGTCCCCTTTCAGCTCCTGTAATGACTGCTTCCTATTACTTCTCCAGTCCACTGCCTGATAGAAAGGCAGATCTAATGCACTTTTGATGATGCTCCAAGCTGGTCTCATCTGAGACAGTAGTTGGTTTCTCTTC
>NW_027011865.1:142500-184585 GCF_036934945.1 Oncorhynchus masou masou | reverse complement strand
AGAGAAACCAACTACTGTCTCAGATGAGACCAGCTTGGAGCATCATCAAAAGTGCATTAGATCTGCCTTTCTATCAGGCAGTGGACTGGAGAAGTAATAAGAGACAGTCATTACAGGAGCTGAAAGGGGACTGACTGAGCTTGGATCCCCTGTTCTATTGTATATTGATATCGCCAGCAACACAGCTAACACTCATATAACTGTAGATGAAGGAGAAGAGACAATGACAGTTCCCAGACAAACCGGGATTGTATTAATTAGGCACCGACGTCTTTGAAAGAAGACAACGGACTGAAACAGGGAGGCACTGCCTTTTCGTTTTCCATTGCAAAACGTTTTTCAACGGTGTGCACTAATGAATACGACCCATGGTTATATACTGTATAAAAAAATATATATCTATAAAAAAAAACACTTATCTTCTACAACTCATTTTGACACATCTTTGCTTATTTCATGTTTATATTTTTATGATCCTTAACGGGTCCATATTTTCTCTTTCGGGGAAAAGTTATCTTTTTGTACGTATTGTATATAAAGTTAAGGAATTGAATGTTGGCGTTACAGTAGTGTTAGTGACTTTATGTTGTGTAATGCTGGTAAATGTGCATGAATCTAAGTATAGTAGTATACAGAGAAAACCCCCTAATGTCATTGTTAAACTATTTGGTACAAACAAACTGTTATTTCTTAGACTTGACCCATATTTAACCCACTGGCCGTTTTGACCATGGGAATGAGTCCGCGTTGAACTGCTTTACAAGAATATGCAGAGACACGAAGGAAACAGACAACTGTTTAGGAAGTATTTACGCTGTCAAAATGTTCACTGGAGATTCAGAAGTCCCATTTACAAACGTAGCACCATTGTAGAGAAAGCAGTTCATGTTTTGTGAACGATGCGCATCACCATTTTAAGTTATAGTAACGCTGTAATAAATATATATGGTATACTTACACCCTGTGACACAATCCAATGATAGAACTATTACATTGATCTCTATCTCTACGTGGATATTTCACCAATTCAGCCAATAACAATGACATGTTTATAACAGGCTCGATTCGGACTTGAGGTAAGTACATTTAATATGGACTTTAAGACAACATATCCATGTCTGAATTGGGCCCAACATGAGTAACGGGACAATCATACACAAGACAGCATTGACAGTATTTTCTCTCCTCATGGCTTTGTTAGTTTGTTAGTTGATATTTCTCCTCATAAGGATAAGAGGTACGTCCCAACTCGCACCCTTATTCCCTTCATAGTGCACCAGAGCACTGGTCAAAAGTGGTTCACTACTAAAAGACTAGGTGTCATTTGGGACACATTCTAGAATTCCCGTAGTCTGTTGTAACCAGTAGTACCCAACATTGTGTTGACTTTTTCCTCTTTTAAAGTGTTTTAAACTTCAATAAAGATGCCATAGCTCAGGGCTAGAGGGGAGTGTTGTCTTGTCTGGGGGAGGCATGTAGCCTAGTGGACCAGTAACCGGAAGGTTGCTGGTTCAAATCCCAAACTGATTAGGTTAAAAAATATTGAGCAGTGCACATAACCCTCGTTGCTCTGGATAAGAGTTGTCTCTATGGTGACTTACTGATCACCGTGGTTCGACTTTTCTGGACTCCGTTTTTTTACTTAACAAATAAGGAACACTCAAAATGTGCACTTATAAATAATAACAATTTTAACCAAAATATATCTGGAGACAGAAGTCAAAGATCAAACATCACATATACAACTGATGTCTCTCCTGAGTTCTGCCCCCAACAAAAGAACGACAGGATCTCATATACCCAAGATCTCACCTTATCGTCAGACCTCCACCTTATGGTCAGACCTCCACCTTATGGTCAGACCTCCACCTTATGGTGTGACCTCCACCTTATGGTATTGACCTCCACCTTATGGTGTGTTCTCCACCTTATGGTATTGACCTCCACCTTATGGTGTGACCTCCTATGTCCAAAACCCTGCATGTGCAGCTTAAAGACCCAGTTATTCTAAACACAAAGTTTCTGAGAACCTGTCTCAGCGGTAAATAAATCTGCCCTTGTTTCAGAGAAAAACAGACTCTGTCTTCTCTGTGTCTCGCTGTCACCCTCAGTCCCTTTTCTCACCTTCTCTCACAGACGCCGGGCTGCGGGTTTTGGCAGAGAGCCTAGACACAGACAGAGGCCTCAATATTCAGCTGTACAGTGAGCATAAGTACAATGGCACGTAAAGCAAACTAATAACAACAAACTAATAACAACATAATCAATGGGGAAGATCTTTAGAAGATCCCATAATCAATGGTAGAGATCTTTAGAAGATCCCATAATCAATGGTGGAGATCTTTAGAAGATCCCATAATCAATGGTGGAGATCTTTAGAAGATCCCATAATCATAATCTTTAGAAGATCCCATAATCAATGGTGGAGATCTTTAGGATCCCATAATCAATGATCTTTAGAAGATCCCAATGGTGGAATCTTTAGAAGATCCCATGTAATCCTCCAGGGTCAACCAACGTAGACCGTTGGCTGTCAAACCTATTGTTCTTTACTGTATACAATTGTTAGTGTCTTGACATGGTTGGCAGCGTAGCCTAGTGGTTAGAGCGTTGGACTAGTAATCTGAAGGTTGCGAGTTCAAACCCCCGAGCTGACAAGGTACAAATCTGTTGTTCTGCCCCTGAAAAGGCAGTTAACCCACTGTTCCCGGGCCGTCATTGAAAATAAGAATTTGTTCATAACTGATGGTTAAATAATGGTCAAATAACTCAATAGATTGGTAACTATTTGTGTTCTAATTTGGCACACAGACACTGGAGCCCTGGAGCCCATGAGTGACTTGGTGAAAGAATGGCACAGACTGGCCTGTAGGTGGCGCTGTTATAAGAAGTCTCACTTCAACCCTGATATGCGTTGCCCCATTTGACCTAGAGACTGTATTATGCAGGTGTTTTTACTCCTGCTAAACAAATGTGCCTCAAGGACCCATAAGGATGTTTCTCCATCTTGGACATTTTGGAAAACTTTCGAAGAAAAAAAAAAAAGGTTTTCTCATGAACCATAAGACCAAATAAGACATTGTGTATGTATGGTATATTATATCAACTTGGGTTGACTAAGGGATTGGTTAAGAGATGGCCGAGTTATTGATAAATCAGGAAACATGTTTAGGGTCATTACCGTGATGAACCACGTTTAGTTTGGCATTGAGATCTTTAAGAAAATAAAGGAAGCTATTAACAAGTAACTTCTTCTTTGACTTTGTAACGCGAACCCTTTAAATAATAACACAACATCTCCTGGACTAAAAGTCAGATTCACTTCATATGTGGTCTTTGGATCACAATAGTCCCTGAAGAGTTTGAGAAAATAAAGCTGATGCCTTCTAACACCATACCAGTAGATGGACAGGCACACTATACCAGTAGATGGACAGACACACTATACCAGTAGATGGACAGACACACTATACCAGTAGATGGACAGACACACTATACCAGTAGATGGACAGGCACACTATACCACTAGATGGACAGACACACTATACCAGTAGATGGACAGACACACTATACCAGTAGATGGACAGACACACTATACCACTAGATGGACAGACACACTATACCACTAGATGGACAGACACACTATACCAGTAGATGGACAGACTATACCAGTAGATGGACAGACACACTATACCAGTAGATGGACAGACACGCTATACCAGTAGATGGACAGACACACTATACCACTAGATGGACAGACACACTATACCAGTAGATGGACAGACTATACCAGTAGATGGACAGACACACTATACCAGTAGATGGACAGACACGCTATACCAGTAGATGGACAGACACACTATACCACTAGATGGACAGACACACTATACCAGTAGATGGACAAACACACTATACCAGTAGATGGACAGACACACTATACCACTAGATGGACAGACACACTATACCAGTAGATGGACAGACACGCTATACCAGTAGATGGACAGACACACTATACCAGTAGATGGACAGACACACTATACCACTAGATGGACAGACACGCTATACCACTAGATGGACAGACACACTATACCACTAGATGGACAGACACACTATACCACTAGATGGACAGACACACTATACCAGTAGATGGACAGACACACTATACCACTAGATGTATAGACACAATATACCAGTAGATGGACAGACACACTATACCACTAGATGGACAGACACGCTATACCACTAGATGGACAGACACGCTATACCACTAGATGGATAGACACACTATACCAGTAGATGGACAGACACACTATACCACTAGATGGACAGACACGCTATACCACTAGATGGACAGACACGCTATACCACTAGATGGATAGACACACTATACCAGTAGATGGACAGACACACTATACCACTAGATGGACAGACACGCTATACCACTAGATGGACAGACACGCTATACCACTATGGATAGACCACTATACCAGTAGATGGACAGACACACTATACCACTAGATGGACAGACACGCTATACCACTAGATGGACAGACACACTATACCAGTAGATGGACAGACACGCTATACCACTAGATGGATAGACACACTATACCACTAGATGGACAGACACACTATACCACTAGATGGATAGACACACTATACCAGTAGATGGACAGACACACTATACCACTAGATGGATAGACACACTATACCAGTAGATGGACAGACACACTATGTCACTAGATGGACAGACACACTATACCAGTAGATGGACAGACACACTATACCACTAGATGGATAGACACACTATACCAGTAGATGGACAGACACGCTATACCAGTAGATGGACAGACTATACCAGTAGATGGACAGACACACTATACCACTAGATGGACAGACACGCTATACCAGTAGATGGACAGACACACTATACCAGTAGATGGACAGACACACTATACCAGTAGATGGACAGACTATACCAGTAGATGGACAAACACGCTATACCACTAGATGGACAGACTATACCAGTAAATGGACAGACACACTATACCACTAGATGGACAGACACACTATACCAGTAGATGGACAGACACACTATACCAGTAGATGGACAGACTATACCAGTAGATGGACAAACACGCTATACCACTAGATGGACAGATGGACAGACACACTATACCACTAGATGGACAGACACACTATACCAGTAGATGGACAGACACACTATACCAGTAGATGGACAAACACGCTATACCACTAGATGGACAGATGATGGACAGACACACTATACCACTAGATGGACAGACACACTATACCAGTAGATGGACAGACACACTATACCAGTAGATGGACAGACTATACCAGTAGATGGACAAACACGCTATACCACTAGATGGACAGACTATACCAGTAAATGGACAGACACACTATACCAGTAGATGGACAGACTACACCAGTAGATGGACAGACACACTATACCAGTAGATGGACAGACACACCATACCACTAGATGGACAGACACGCTATACCTGTAGATGGACAGACACGCTATACCAGTAGATGGACAGACACACTATACCAGTAGATGGACAGACTATACCACTAGATGGACAGACACGCTATACCACTAGATGGACAGACACGCGACACCAGGGCTATAAAAATTGAACCGATGGTCAAGGGGCCATGAAATTCGGTATGTAAACCTTATGTATATGTCCTTAGAAGCTGTGTGAATATAAAGCCACTGCAACCTTAGATGGCAGACCAGTTGGTGGAACTATAGATGTCATTGGCACCACTATAGATGTCATTGGCACCAGTGGCACCATAGGCTCTAGAGGAATACCTATTGATCTGTTGTTTCATGCAAATGAATGTTAGATTTAAATTATGAAGGTTAACAATATGAAATATCTTGATTAGTATTTCTGTATTATCACATATTTTATGTGGCTTGCCCATTCATCATATATAACACTCGATACATGAAGGAATGGCTTTAAGAATGATTACCTGCTTCATTCAAAATAACCAAACTACAATACTAGACTAAACTTCACCTGCATCAATCGCCCTTGTGGTATTGAGATAACCACGGTAATGCTTTCACTGATGGCACATAAAGGAAGATAGTTCCTACATGATAGAGTGCTTGCTTTGTTATCTAACTGATCTTGTGTCCTTTCTGTCATCATTTGAACCCCGTTCATTGCTGCTCTGTTATTTTTTTTCAATTTCCAATTTTCCTAAATGAAAAGCATTGAAGAGAATTGGAAGTAATTGACCCCAACCGTGCTGCTCGCCATGTATTCCTTGACAGAAAATACTGTCAGATAATTTGTTACCAAATTAAATGTTATTCGGCCTTTGTATGTAAATACCAACGAAGAGAGTTGAAATGTTTATGACCGGTGCGCTTTATTAAGATGTATTGATAACTTAAGATTGAACAAAAACACAATTATACAATTGATCAAATCTGTACAAAACATAAAACCGTCCGTTTTGACTACACCCCCCCCACACACACACACATAATCCTCCAAATGCATTGAAATTGCATCGTTTGACTTTTCAAATGTTTTACAATGGAATTACAATCAGTTATAGTGACAGCATTTCATTATAGTTCAACAACAATCATGAACCAAAAAACACAGTTCATAAAAAAAAAATAACAATGGAGTTATATGAGAAGGCTTGAAATCATTTTTCAAACGAGGACAAAAACAATCACTTCTCTACACTTCCATAGACTGCTAGTCCGAAATGGTATCCTATATAGTGCACTACTTTTCACCGGATCCCTATGGGCCCTGGTCAACAGTAGGGCACTAGATAGGGAATATGGTGCCCTAGTTGTGTGTTGACAGGCTGACAGTACCGTCTGTTAGATAACGCCATTGGTACTGTCAGACGGACTCACACACTCAATAGCTGCTTCTAAACACACGCACACACACACACACGGGGCCTCAAGCGCTATATTTCCATGGTTACAATACCACCATCACACACAGATACAGCTACGGTAGGAGTTCAACAGAACAGACTGAATTAGCCTGGAATCACAACTGATTTGACTACGTTTCACTGTTGTTTCAGATGGTGAGCGCAGCACTCGAGTCTGGTTTAACCAGGCTAACTCTGAAGCATCAGGAACGTGACTTAGCAGGATCCTCCGTCCGACATCAGTGATGGAACAGTGGAACTATAGACGGGTTACCTGGCAACGTCACAACGATGATGTAAACTGAATTATGTTTTTCAATAAACATTTAGAGACTAAATATAGTTTACACGTCGTCCTATAATCCTACGATTGTAAGCCAACCCTGTCAGTTTCCTGCCTCTCGGATGCGCGCGCCAGGGTCGGCGTCAAATTCCATTTCAATTCGTAAAAGTAAACAATTCACAAAAAAATGTTTTCATTGAAAAGAGAAATTCGAACTTCCAGAATTGACTGGAATTTAAATGGAATTCAACCCCAACTCTGGCATCGGTTTTGTACGTAAACATCCCACCCATATACAGGATATGTAGTGACATTAGTGCCACCAGGAATGTCATTTTAGTTCTATTTCTGGTGGTAGTAATATTAGCCTGGGTGCCAGTCTGTTTGTGCTCTCTTCCCAACTCCATATGGAACTGTCATGTAAAACATGGTTTGGCTTGACAATGGACTAGGCAAAAACAGACCTGAGACCAGGCTATAGTAATATCACTACATTAGAGGCAGATCTGGGACCAGGCTATAGTAATATCACTACATTAGAGGCAGATCTGGGACCAGGCTATAGTAATATCACTATATTAGAGGCAGATCTGGGACCAGGCTATAGTAATATCACTACATTAGAGGCAAATCTGAGACCAGGCTATAGTAACATCACTATATTAGAGGCAGATCTGGGACCAGGCTATAGTAACATCACTATATTAGAAGCAGATCTGGGACCAGGCTATAGTAACCAGGCTATAGTAATATCACTACATTAGAGGCAAATCTGAGACCAGGCTATAGTAACATCACTATATTAGAGGCAGATCTGGGACCAGGCTATAGTAACCAGGCTATAGTAATATCACTACATTAGAGGCAGATCTGAGACCAGGCTCTAGTAACCAGGCTATAGTAATATCACTACATTGGAGGCAGATCTGAGACCAGGCTATAGTAACATCACTACATTAGAAGCAGATCTGAGACCAGGCTATAGTAATATCACTATATTAGAGGCAGATCTGGGACCAGGCTATAGTAACCAGGCTATAGTAATATCACTACATTAGAGGCAGATCTGAGACCAGGCTATAGTAACATCACTATATTAGAGGCAGATCTGGGACCAGGCTATAGTAACCAGGCTATAGTAATATCACTACATTAGAGGCAGATCTGAGACCAGGCTATAGTAATATCACTACATTGGAGGCAGATCTGAGACCAGGCTATAGTAACATCACTACATTAGAAGCAGATCTGAGACCAGGCTATAGTAATATCACTACATTAGAAGCAGATCTGAGACCAGGCTATAGTAATATCACTACATTAGAGGCAGATCTGGGACCAGGCTATAGTAATATCACTACATTAGAGGCAGATCTGGGACCAGGCTATAGTAATATCACTACATTAGAGGCAGATCTGAGACCAGGCTATAGTAATATCACTACATTAGAGGCAGATCTGGGACCAGGCTATAGTAATATCACTATATGAGAGGCAGATCTGAGACCAGGCTATAGTAATATCACTACATTAGAGGCAGATCTGGGACCAGGCTATAGTAATATCACTACATTAGAGGCAGATCTGGGACCAGGCTATAGTAATATCACTACATTAGAGGCAGATCTGAGACCAGGCTATAGTAATATCACTACATTAGAGGCAGATCTGGGACCAGGCTATAGTAATATCACTATATGAGAGGCAGATCTGAGACCAGGCTATAGTAATATCACTACATTAGAGGCAGATCTGGGACCAGGCTATAGTAACCAGGCTATAGTAACATCATTACATTAGAGGCAGATCTGGGACCAGGCAATAGTAATATCACTACATTAGAAGCAGATCTGAGACCAGGCTATAGTAATATCACTACATTAGAGGCAGATCTGGGACCAGGTTATAGTAATATCACTACATTAGAAGCAGATCTGGGAGCCTCAACGTTTACACACATCACTGTTCCTCTGCCTAAAGCAGGTGGCTTATAGAGAGAGAGAGGATATACATGAAGGGGTTAATATGAAACAAGCAGATCTCAGCAGAACAGATATCTACTACTACTAATAATAGTGACCTAGCTACGACCTAGTAAGGCATAATAATCATTTTGGTTGGGACTATATTAATGAAGTAGAAAGCCATGCACTGTGTTGAAGTAAGAGGCAGCTTGGTGTAAACAGGCTTTAATGTGACGGACTGTGATAACACTGGACGTGATAAGAGCCAGACCAGATCTGGACAAAAACTACATAACTGTCTGTCTAAAAATACTTTTAAATACTTTCATATTTGAGAAAAGACGGGGAAATAATTTAAAAAGTATTTCCAAGTATTTTGAGGTGCGCGTGATTTAGCTTGGTGGGTTTGCACTTTTGGGACTATTCCGTTGGTCCCATTGAACAAGGCAAACAGAATCAGCTCAAGTATTTAGAAGTATTTGGTCCAGGTCTGTCTGGTGATAGCTGGAGCTATATAGAGGGTGGTTGGCCAGTAGGGTACATTCTATGGTAGATGGGAGTAGAGGTGGTTAGTTGGCCAGTAGGATCGTTCTATGTTAGATGGGAGTAGAGGTGGTTAGTAGGAACGTTCTATGGTAGATGGGAGTAGAGGTGGTTAGTAGGAACGTTCTATGGTAGATGGGAGTAGATGTGGTTAGTAGGATCGTTCTATGTTAGATGGGAGTAGAGGTGGTTAGTAGGAACGTTCTATGTTAGATGGGAGTAGAGGTGGTTAGTTGGCCAGTAGGATCGTTCTGTTAGATGGGAGTAGAGGTGGTTAGTAGGAACGTTCTATGTTAGATGGGTGTAGAGGTGGTTAGTAGAGTTATTGGATTTTAAATGAGTGGTAGAGGGAGGCACTGAGAGTGAACAGCAGCCAACCTAAATAATGTGACCCAGTATATGGATGTGTCTTCCTATTCCCTATCTAGTGCACTACTCTAGACCAGAGCCCTATTCCCTATCTAGTGCACTACTCTAGACCAGAGCCCTATTCCCTATCTAGTGCACTACTCTAGACCAGAGCCCTATTCCCTATCTAGTGCACTACTCTAGACCAGAGCCCTATTCCCTATCTAGTGCACAACTTTAGACCAGAACCCTATTCCCTATATAGTGGTACTACTATAGACTAGAGCCCTATTCCCTATGTAGTGCACTACTTTTCACAAAAGCCCTATGGGCCTGGTCAACAGTAGTGAACTAACAGGGAATAGGGTGACATTTGGGACAAAGATCCAATCTATATATTTAAAAACATGATGTTTTACTAACAGATGCTTCTTGACACGAATGCAACAACTGATAGACATTCTGACTATGAACACGTGTCACAAGGAGACCAGCAGTACAAGACGAGATGACCACCATGATTCCTATTGAATCGTCACCTTGTCAGCAATTCATTTCATATTATTATTTATTCTTTTCACAGTTTGATATCTCGTCAAATAAAATACGTCAATTAATATTCTCTGGTATCCGACTGTCGGCTGCATAGAATATAGTATAGCATCACATTTACACTAGATGCATACATGCATATTCAAGAGAAGTTATTCCTGGAAGAGAAATACCTAGAATGTGTTGTTTACATATTTCATATGTTTAATGTTGTTTACATATTTTCTGCTTTACTCATCTCATATGTATATACTGTATTCTATTCTACTGTATTCTATTCTACTGTATTCTATTCTACTGTATTTTAATCTATGCCACTCTGACGTTGCTCGTCCTAATACTTGTATATTCCTTAATTCCATTCTTTCACTTTTAAATTGGTGGGTATCGTTCGATATTATTGCACTGTTGCACAAGCCTTTCACTACAACCGCAATAACATCTCCTATACATGTGTGTGTGACAAATAAAATGTGATTTGACTTGATTTAAAGTTGGTTTCGGCCAGAACACTACAGCGGGCATCATTATTCTGTGGTTTGATCACGTTGAAAATAAGAACCTGATGTGTAATTCGACTGACTAACGCTCTTTCAATTCCAGTCAATTCACAAAGTGAAACAGAAATACACTATTCTCTCCCATGTTTTTCAATGAGGAAAATGTGCAATTGGAATTATGTTTATTTTCTGAATTGAAATGGAATGAACTCCCTGACTGACTATAATGCTAGTCACTTCCTGTTACAGACATCTCCGACTATGTTTTTAAAGACGTCTGTAACTATGTACGCTCAATTTATCCAAGAGAGTACAGAAATGTTTAATGGATAAACTTCTATATTGTTTCACCACGGTCACCGTCTAGCCAACTGCATGTTCTGGGCAATGGTAGTGTTCCACATTCAGTCAGAGAGTTCTGATAACTCGGTGATAAATTCAGTCAGAGAGTTACGATAACTCAGTCAGAGAGTTACGATAACTCAGTCAGAGAGTTACGATAACTCAGTCAGAGAGTTCCGATAACTCAGTCAGAGAGTTCCGATAACTCAGTCAGAGAGTTCCGATAACTCAGTCAGAGTTCCGATAACTCAGTCAGAGAGTTCCGATAACTCAGTCAGAGAGTTCCGATAACTCAGTCAGAGAGTTCCGATAACTCAGTCAGAGAGTTCCGATAACTCAGTCAGAGAGTTCCGATAACTCAGTCAGAGTTCCGATAACTCAGTCAGAGAGTTACGATAACTCAGTCAGAGAGTTCCGATAACTCAGTCAGAGAGTTACGATAACTCAGTCAGAGAGTTACGATAACTCAGTCATCTTTTAAAGCAAGATAAAAACATGCGAGGCAGCAAAGCGGTGCCATGAAGTGACATCATCGTCATCATCATCATCATCATAACATGCTAAGCTAACCTGCCACAGACTGACTGTAAACAAAGTGACGAATACTGTGTCCCAAATGGAACCCTATGGGCCCTGGTCACAAGTAGTGCACTATATATGGTAGGGCATAGGGTTCCATTGACAAAGCTGTTGTTCCTCTACGTGTTAGGTACTTTGATGCCTGCCCTGTCTGTCCATTGGCATGGTTGAAGCCATCCGCAAACAGATCTAATGCCACAAGTCTTTACTTAAGCTATTTACAGCAATCAGATCAGTTGTCAAACTCCACCTATCGACAGGGACCAGGGAGCATACATTCTATCTAGTACACTGTGCTTAAATACATCCACATGTTTGGAAGAACCTACCGTTGTCAAACATGACATTATACTAAAGAGAGAGGGAGCGAGGCTAACTGATGGGAGGGGGGGGGTCGTAGACAGATACACATCAGAGCATTCTCAGTGTGCTTTAAATACGTACACGTTAGTAGGAAATATGATACAATATTTGAAAAAAATAAAATAAACATAGGTAAAAAAAAATGGAGGAACACAAAATGGAAGTCATAAATTGAAGAAAACGAAGATAAAAAAATCAGATGAATATATATTAAGACATTTCTGTGTAAGACATGTCAGCGCATCAACAGTATTACAACTACAGTGAGAAATATAAATGACTTCCTGTCTGAAAAGGCTCCGCTGGGGAGCACGACTCCAGACACTGACGAGGCTTCTCAGATCATGATCAGTAGGGAGGGAGAGGAGGAGGGAGAGAGGAAGAGGGAGTGGAGGAGGGAGGGAGGGAGTGGGGAGAGGAGAGGGAGTGGAGGAGGGAATGAGGGAGAGGAGGAGAGAGGGAGGAAGGGAGTGGAGGAGGGACAGAGGGAGGGAGAGGAGGAGAGGGAGAGAAGGAGAGAGGGAGTGGAGGAGGGACGGAGAGAGGGAGTGGAGGAGGGACGGAGGGAGGGAGAGGAGGAGAGGGAGTGGAAAAGGGAGTGTAGGAGGGAGGGAGTGTAGGAGGGAGAGGAGGAGAGAGGGAGTGGAGGAGGGAGGAGGTGGGGTACAGGGTATATGAGGGGCTAGGTGGGGGTACAGGGTATATGGTGGGGGTACAGGGTATATGAGGGGTTAGGGGGTAGAGGTGGGGGTACAGGGTATATGAGGGGTTAGGGGGTAGAGTGCATATGAGCGGTAGAAGTGGGGTACAGGGTATATGATGGGTTAGGGGGTAGAGGTGGGGGTACAGGGTATATGAGTGGGTAGAGGTGGGGCTACAGGGTATATAAGGGGTAGAGGTGGGGGTACAGGGTATATAAGGGGGAAGAGGTGGGGGTATAGGGTATATAAGGGGGTAGAGGTGTAGTGGTAACATGGGCGGGGCTAGATGTTCTGACAGCACTGCATCTTTGGTTTGTTCTCAGTGGGCTGCACCTGGATGTTGACCACATTGTTGCTAGGAGACATGTCGCTCTCCTGACGCTCTGACATCTGCTTCTGAGAGACGATTCGATAGATTTCTGATGGAGGGGAGAAGAGAGGGAGAGATGATTAGGTCATATCCAGTCTGTCTTGCCAAGATAGCAGATCAAATCAACAGGTGTGACAACACACACACACACACACACACACACACACACACACACACACACACACACACACACACCTGTCAGAATGGTCTGGAAAGCCGTTTCAACGTTGGTGGAATCCAGGGCTGACGTCTCAAGGAAAGACAAACCGTTTTTCTCTGAAGGGAAACAAACAACTCCCTAAGTTAGAGACTGTACCCGTTATGGAACAAACAACTCCTTAAGTTAGAGACTGTACCCGTTCTGGAACAAACAACTCCCTAAGTTAGAGACTGTACCCGTTATGAAACAAACAACTCCCTAAGTTAGAGACTGTACCCGTTAGGAAACAAACAACTCCCTAAGTTAGAGACTGTACCCGTTATGGAACAAACAACTCCTTAAGTTAGAGACTGTACCCGTTCTGGAACAAACAACTCCCTAATTTAGAGACTGTACCCGTTCTGGAACAAACAACTCCCTAAGTTAGAGACTGTACCCGTTATGGAACAAACAACTCCTTAAGTTAGAGACTGTACCCGTTCTGGAACAAACAACTCCCTAATTTAGAGACTGTACCCGTTCTGGAACAAACAACTCCCTAATTTAGAGACTGTACCCGTTCTGGAACAAACAACTCCCTAAGTTAGAGACTGTACCCGTAATGGAACATTCCACAGGAAGGAATGCAAGCATCAAAAGTGACATTAAAACCTACATTTTTGTGAGACTGCAGCATCATCAATGAAGGAAAGTACAACAACAAAAAACAGAAATGTATGTAGCTTTTTCGGTGGCATCTCTAACCTGCGAACGCCCGAGCCTCGTCGGTGGGCACGGCTCGGAGGTGACGCAGGTCACTCTTGTTGCCAACCAGCATGATGACGATGTTGGTGTCTGCGTGGTCCCGCAGCTCTTTCAACCACCGCTCCACATTTTCATAGGTCAGGTGCTTGGCGATGTCATAGACCAGCAGGGCCCCCACCGCGCCTCTGTAGTACCTGCACCATGACATCATCAACAGTGGAAAAAGAGGTCCATTTTAGACCCTCAATGGGCTTTACAGTACCCCGGTCTAGACCCCCAATGAACTTTACAGTACCCCGGTCTAGACCCTCAATGGGCTTTACAGTACCCCGGTCTAGACCCCCAATGAACTTTACAGTACCCCGGTCTAGACCCCCAGAGAGCTTTACAGTACCCCGGTCTAGACCCTCAATGAGCTTTACAGTACCCCGGTCTAAACCTCCAATGAGCTTTACAGTACCCCGGTCTAAACCTCCAATGAGCTTTACAGTACCCCGGTCTAAACCTCCAATGAGCTTTACAGTACCCCGGTCTAGACCCCCAATGAGCTTTACAGTACCCCGGTCTAAACCTCCAATGAGCTTTACAGTACCCCGGTCTAGACTCTCAGAGAGCTTTACAGTACCCTGGTCTAGACCCCCAATGAACTTTACAGTACCCCGGTCTAAACCTCCAATGAGCTTTACAGTACCCCGGTCTAAACCTCCAATGAGCTTTACAGTACCCCGGTCTAAACCTCCAATGAGCTTTACAGTACCCCGGTCTAAACCTCCAATGAGCTTTACAGTACCCCGGTCTAGACCCTCAATGAGCTTTACAGTACCCCGGTCTAGACCCTCAATGAGCTTTACAGTACCCCGGTCTAGACTCTATATTCATACATACATTAATTCATTCATACATACATTCATAAATTCATACATACATACATTCATTCATACATTCATAAATTCATACATACATACATTCATTCATACATACATACATTAATTCATACATACACACATACAGAAGGTATTCATACCCATTGACTTATTCCATATTTTGTTGGTTACGGGGCGGCAGGGTAGCCTAGTGGTTAGAGCGTTGGACTAGTAACCGGAAGGTTGCAAGTTCAAACCCCCGAGCTGACAAGGTACAAATCTGTCGTTCTGCCCCTGAACAGGCAGTTGACCCACTGTTCCCAGGCCGTCATTGTAAATAAGAATTTGTTCTTAACTGACTTGCCTGGTTAAATAGAGGTTAAAAAATGTATGTGTTTTTTTTCTCACCCATCTACACACCCCAATAATGACAAAGTGAAAACATGTTTGTAGAATTTTTTTGCAAATGTAATTGAAAATGAAATACAGAAATATCTAATTTAAATAAGTATTCACACTCCTGAGTCAGTACATGTTAGAATCATCTTTGGCAGCGATTACAGCTGTGAGTCTTGAGATGATGTGGTCATTCAGAAATTAATGTTAAACTCAATCATTGCACAGAGTGAATCCATGCAACTAATGAGACTTGAGTAAAAATGTGTTTAATCGTAACATATTTAGGCTTTGCTATAACAAAGGGGTCGAATACTTATTGACTCAAGACATTTCAACTTAAATGTTCTTTATTAATTTGTCAAATGTTCTAAAAACCTTATTCCACTTTGACATTATGGGGTTTTGTGTGTAGACCAGTAACAAAAACATCTCAATTGAATCCATTTTAAATTCAGGCTGTAACACAACAACATGTGGAAAAAGTCAAGGGGTGTGAATACTTTCCGAAGGCCCTGTAGAGATTCTTCACCTCCAGCTGCACAAGGTCACATGATGGTAGAAATGGTTCAAATTGATTTCAGTTTTCCTTAATTGAAATCACCGGCCACTAGGATCACCACTTCTAGATTATGGCTTTATACAGCTGGTTGAGTGCCAGTATCAGATTGTGGTGGTAAATAGACAGCATGCAATGCCCCAATGGCCCAATGCAATGCCGTAATGCAGTGGCCTAATGCAACGGCCTGATGCAACGGCCTGATGCAACGGCCTGATGCAACGGCCTGATGCAACGGCCTGATGCAACGGCCTGATGCAACGGCCTGATGCAACGGCCTGATGGCCTGATGCAATGCCCTAATGGCCTGATGCAATGGCCTGATGCAATGCCCTAATGGCCTGATGCAATGGCCTGATGCAATGGCCTGATGCAATGCCCTAATGGCCCGATGCAATGGCCTGATGGCCTGATGGCCTGATGCAATGGCCTAATGCAATGTCCTAATGCAACGCCCTAATGCAATGCCCTGATGCAACGCCCTGATGCAATGCCCTAATGGCCTGATGCAATGGCCTGATGGCGTGATGCAATGCCCTAATGCAACGCCCTAATGCAATGCCCTAATGGCCTAATGCAATGCCCTAATGGCCTAATGCAACGCCCTAATGCAATGCCCTAATGGCCTAATGCAATGCCCTAATGGCCTAATGCAACGCCCTAATGCAATGCCCTAATGGCCTAATGCAATGCCCTAATGCAATGCCCTAATGGCCTAATGCAATGCCCTAATGCAATGCCCTAATGGCCTAATGCAATGCCCTAATGGCCTAATGCAACGCCCTAATGCAATGGCCTAATGGCCTAATGCAATGCCCTAATGGCCTAATGCAATGCCCTGATGCAATGCCCTAATGGCCTAATGCAATGCCCTAATGCAATGCCCTAATGCAACGCCCTAATGCAATGCCCTAATGGCCTAATGTAATGCCCTAATGGCCTAATGCAATGCCCTGATGCAATGCCCTAATGGCCTAATGCAACGCCCTAATACAATGCACTAATGCCCTAATGCAATGCCCTAATGGCCTAATGCAATGCCCTAATGGCCTAATGCAACGCCCTAATGCAATGCCCTAATGGCCTAATGCAATGCCCTAATGCAATGCCCTAATGGCCTAATGCAATGCCCTAATGCAATGCACTAATGCCCTAATGCAACGCCCTAATGCAATGCACTAATGCCCTAATGCAACGCCCTAATACAATGCACTAATGCCCTAATGCAATGCCCTAATGGCCTAATGCAATGCCCTAATGGCCTAATGCAACGCCCTAATGCAATGCCCTAATGGCCTAATGCAATGCCCTAATGCAATGCCCTAATGCAATGCCCTAATGCAATGCCCTAATGGCCTAATGCAATGCCCTAATGGCCTAATGCAATGCCCTAATGGCCTAATGCAACGCCCTAATGCAATGCCCTAATGGCCTAATGCAATGCCCTAATGCAATGCCCTAATGGCCTAATGCAATGCCCTAATGCAATGCCCTAATGGCCTAATGCAATGCCCTAATGGCCTAATGCAATGCCCTGATGCAATGCCCTAATGGCCTAATGCAATGCCCTAATGCAACGCCCTAATACAATGCACTAATGCCCTAATGCAATGCCCTAATGGCCTAATGCAATGCCCTAATGGCCTAATGCAACGCCCTAATGCAATGCCCTAATGGCCTAATGCAATGCCCTAATGCAATGCCCTAATGGCCTAATGCAATGCCCTAATGCAATGCCCTAATGGCCTAATGCAACGCCCTAATGCAATGCCCTAATGGCCTAATGCAACGCCCTAATGCAATGCCCTAATGGCCTAATGCAATGCCCTAATGGCCTAATGCAACGCCCTAATGCAATGCCCTAATGACCTAATGCAATGCCCTAATGGCCTAATGCAACGCCCTAATGCAATGCCCTAATGGCCTAATGCAACGCCCTAATGCAATGCACTAATGGCCTAATGCAATGCCCTAATGGCCTAATGCAATGCCCTAATGGCCTAATGCAACGCCCTAATGGCCTAATGCAACGCCCTAATGGCCTAATGCAACGCCCTAATGCAATGGCCTAATGCAACGCCCTAATGCAATGCCCTAATGGCCTAATGCAATGCCCTGATGCAATGCCCTAATGGCCTAATGCAATGCCCTAATGCAACGCCCTAATACAATGCACTAATGACCTAATTCAATGCCCTAATGGCCTAATGCAATGCCCTGATGCAATGCCCTAATGGCCTAATGCAACGCCCTAATGCAATGCCCTAATGGCCTAATGCAATGCCCTAATGGCCTAATGCAACGCCCTAATGCAATGCCCTAATGGCCTAATGCAATGCCCTAATGGCCTAATGCAACGCCCTAATGCAATGCCCTAATGGCCTAATGCAATGCCCTAATGGCCTAATGCAATGCCCTGATGCAATGCCCTAATGGCCTAATGCAATGCCCTAATGCCCTAATGCAACGCCCTAATGCAATGCCCTAATGGCCTAATGCAACGCCCTAATGCAATGCCCTAATGGCCTAATGCAATGCCCTAATGGCCTAATGCAATGCCCTGATGCAATGCCCTAATGGCCTAATGCAATGCCCTGATGCAATGCCCTAATGGCCTAATGCAACGCCCTAATGGCCTAATGCAACGCCCTAATGCAACGCCCTGATGCAACGCACTAATGCAACGCCCTAATGCAACGCCCTAATGCAACGCCCTGATGCAACGCCCTGATGCAACGCCCTGATGCAATGCCCTAATGCAACGCCCTAATGCAATGCCCTAATGGCCTAATGCAACGCCCTAATGCAATGCCCTAATGCAACGCCCTAATGCAACGCCCTAATGCAATGCCCTAATGGCCTAATGCAACGCCCTAATGCAATGCCCTAATGCAACGCCCTAATGCAATGCCCTAATGGCCTAATGCAACGCCCTAATGGCCTAATGCAACGCCCTAATGCAATGCACTAATGCAACGCCCTGATGCAACGCCCTAATGGCCTAATGCAACGCCCTGATGCAACGCCCTAATGCAACGCCCTAATGCAACGCCCTGATGCAACGCCCTGATGCAACGCCCTGATGCAATGCCCTAATGCAACGCCCTAATGCAATGCCCTAATGGCCTAATGCAACGCCCTAATGCAATGCCCTAATGCAACGCCCTGATGCAACGCCCTAATGCAACGCCCTAATGCAATGCCCTAATGCAATGGCCTAATAAATGCAATGCCCTAATGCAATGCCCTAATGCATGCAATGGCCTAATGCAATGCCCTAATGCATGCAATGGCCTAATGCAACGCCCTAATGCAATGCCCTAATGCAATGCCCTAATGCAATGGCCTAATAAATGCAATGCCCTAATGCAATGCCCTAATGCATGCAATGGCCTAATGCAATGCCCTAATGCATGCAATGGCCTAATGCAACACCCTAATGCAACACCCTGATGCAACGCCCTGATGCATGCACCGCCCTGATGCATGCAACGGCCTAACGCAACGGCCTGACGAAATGGCCTGATGCATGCACCAGCCTAATGCACCGCCCTGATGCATGCACCAGCCTAATGCAACACCCTGATGCATGCACCAGCCTAATGTAACACCCTGATGCATGCAACGGCCTAATGTAACGCCCTGATGCATGCACCAGCCTAATGTAACGCCCTGATGCATGCAACGGCCTAATGTAACGCCCTGATGCATGCACCAGCCTAATGTAACGCCCTGATGCATGCACCAGCCTAATGTAATACCCTGATGCATGCAACGGCCTAATGTAACGCCCTGATGCATGCACCAGCCTAATGTAACGCCCTGATGCATGCACCAGCCTAATGTAACGCACTGATGCATGCAACGGCCTAATGTAACGCCCTGATGCATGCACCAGCCTAATGTAACGCTCTGATGCATGCAACGGCCTAATGTAACGCCCTGATGCATGCACCAGCCTAATGTAACACCCTGATGCATGCAACGGCCTAATGCAACACCCTGATGCATGCACCAGCCTAATGTAACACCCTGATGCATGCAACGGCCTAATGTAACGCCCTGATGCATGCACCAGCCTAATGTAACGCCCTGATGCATGCAACGGCCTAATGCAACACCCTGATGCATGCAACGGCCTAATATAACGTCCTGATGCATGCACCAGCCTAATGTAACACCCTGATGCATGCAACGGCCTAATGTAACGCCCTGATGCATGCACCAGCCTAATGTAACACCCTGATGCATGCACCAGCCTAATGTAACACCCTGATGCATGCACCAGCCTAATGTAACGCCCTGATGCATGCACCAGCCTAATGTAACACCCTGATGCATGCAACGGCCTAATATAACGCCCTGATGCATGCACCAGCCTAATGTAACACCCTGATGCATGCAACGGCCTAATGTAACGCCCTGATGCATGCACCAGCCTAATGCAACACCCTGATGCATGCAACGGCCTAATGTAACACCCTGATGCATGCACCAGCCTAATGCAACACCCTGATGCATGCAACGGCCTAATGTAACGCCCTGATGCATGCACCAGCCTAATGTAACACCCTGATGCATGCACCAGCCTAATGCAACACCCTGATGCATGCACCAGCCTAATGCAACACCCTGATGCATGCAACGGCCTAATGTAACGCCCTGATGCATGCAACGGCCTAATGTAACGCCCTGATGCATGCAACGACCTGATGCAACGCCCTGATGCATGCACCAGCCTAATGCATCACCCTGATGCATGCACCGGCCTAATGTAACGCCCTGATGCATGCAACGACCTGATGCAACACCCTGATGCATGCAACGGCCTAATGCAACGCCCTGATGCATGCAACTGTCTAACGCAACGGTCTAACGCAACGGTCTGACGCAACGGTCTGACGCAACGGTCTGACGCAACGGCCTGACGCAACGGTCTGATGCATTCAGTGCACAAATCTCAGACAGCTGAACTGTGAAATGGACAATTAATGTTTTTGGAAAGTAAAAAAAAAACAATAAAACAGTAGGCTATGAAGTTGTGCATATAGGACACATGGAAACACAAGGAATAGTCTCATGTAATTAGTTATAGGCTGTTTTAAAGGACATGTAAATGAGGCTCATTTGACCAACATCCCTCGTTTATTGATGGCGCTGGCTGCATTGGCGGACGGCCTAATGGCTTATACGCACCCAATGCAGACGGTCCTTTGTAGCTCCGTTGGTAGAGCATGGCAATGCCAGGGTCGTGGGTTCGATTCCCAGGACCACCCATAAGTTAAATGTAAATGTAAGTGGCCTCTGCTAAATGGAATATATTAGATGACTAAGTGGCGTTTGCTAAATGGAATATACTACATGACTAAGTGGGTCTGATAAATGGAATATATTACATGACTGTAAGTGGAGTCTGCTAAATGGAATATATTACATGACTGTAAGTGGAGTCTGCTAAATGGAATATATTACATGACTAAGTGAGTCTGCTAAATGGAATATATTACATGACTGTAAGTGGAGTCTGCTAAATGGAATATATTACATGACTGTAAGTGGAGTCTGCTAAATGGAATATATTACATATAGATGACCGGTAAATTTCTCAAAGGTTCAATAAATAAAATTATTCCCAGTCACTTGTCCAGCTCCAAATCTTCCTATTGTAAACTCTGGATCAGCTGACCTTCCCCAATCCTAACATTAACCATTTGTGGGAAAAATGATAAACTGACCCCAGATCAGCATCTAGGGGCAACTTTACCCTACAGCATACTCACGCCGAGGTGATAGCCCGGTAGCGCTCCTGTCCTGCCGTGTCCCAGATCTGAGCCTTCACCGTTTTCCCATCCACCTGGATACTGCGGGTGGCAAACTCCACTCCAATGGTGCTCTTACTTTCCAGGTTAAACTCATTCCGGGTGAAACGAGAGAGCAGGTTGCTCTTGCCAACACCCGAGTCTCCTATCAAAACCACTGGAACACAAAATTAATGGCTGATGAATTCAATGGAATAAAATCTTTATTGACCCCAAAGGTCAGGGCCGGATTACACACACACACACTTCAATTTTTCTCTGCCTCAAGGGCCCCTACGGTTTTGGCCCCCAGGGCTTCAACCCATGTAAGCTCCTGCATTAATCAGGCCCTGCCAGAAGGTCAATGTGTAGCAATTACATAGGGATATGACATAGTTAAATCACGTGTAGCTACAAGATGCCATCACATAAAATATCTGACCATCACCAATTCACTTTTACAGTGACACTGTCAAACATCCACAGTGGTGTGTAGCTAACGTTAATTCTTAGTCTTATGCTTTTTATGTTAAACCAACTTGAAATAGAAAACAACAAAACAGATAGCCACAACACGTGACATATGTAAAAATTTAGATTAAACAGCAAAGAAAAAAAAACAGGAAAGGGAGATTATAACATCACATTATTTATCTACGGATGAATGTAGCTAGATAATAACCAATGTTCGTTGCATGTAGCTAACATAACCAGCTGGCTAGCTAATCTAGCAATCTAGCTATCTCGGGAAACACCCCGACCTCACTTAATCATACAAAAGTCAGCATTGTTTAGAAACAGCTGCTAACCTATTAACGTTATGCGTTTGGGTACCTAACGTTGCAATCCAACTGCTTCACAATTTATGTTTATAATTTATCATCAATATGTAGTTTTCGTTTATAAAACAAATAATGTATCAGAGCTATTCACACACCTATATCATACTTCACAGACACAAATTAAAAGGTTTCACTGTTAACGTTAGCTAAACAGCTGCCTAGCTAACGTTAGCTACCTAGCTGGCTTTGATATCGAGGATCATGCTGTAATGTTACCTTTAAACAGATAATCGTATTCATCATCTCTGGTTCCCATTTTCTAAAAGATAAATAGGAATATTTCGTTTGTATAAACTGTTTAAAATGCGACGATTTAACAAATAGATTTTGAAACACTCAGCTAACTAACGGCGACGGGTCTGTTTTCAGACTGACACTTCCGGGATTGTGTTGTGACGTTGCTAGCTATGGGAGGGGGAGCAACAAAAAAGCAAACCAACGGCCGATATTCATTGCTACGAAAAGAATTGCAGACACTTCAAATAGAAATGCACCAGTGAAGTAGTAGTCCGCCACATAAATTAATCACTACAGTGCAGTGGTATTCTCATTACATAGATAACAGTTATATACATAATATGAAAGAAGTTGGAGCACGGGGTTCTATGGTGTAATGGTTAGCACTCAGGACTCTGAATCCTGCGATCCGAGTTCAAATCTCGGTAGAACCTATGTTTTTTTCTCTCAGAAACGGCGCAGATCCACAGAGAAGACATGTTCTGATGAGAAAGCCGATCAAAATACACTACGTTTATAAAACATCACGAATACCTGCTCATTCCATGACTAACCAGGTAAGTCCAGTTGAAAGCTATGAACCCTTTCTGATGTCACCAGGAGAAGACAGGTTAAATAAGGATGTTTAAGCCTCGAGACATGGAATGTGTTTCAGTGCGTTTCAACATGGTATGGTAGTAGATGCCAGTCGCACCGGTTTGTGTGTCAAGAACAGCAACGCAGCTGTTTTTTTTATACACTCAACAGTTTCCCGTGTCTACCACCCAAAGGACATCCAGACAGTTTCAATCAAGAATGGTCCACCACCCAAGGGACATCCAGATACCATGACACAACTGTGGAAGCATTGGAGTCAACATGGACCAGCATTCCTGTGGAACGCTTTCGACACCTTGTTTATTTTTTTGACCTTTATTTAACTAGGCAAGTCAGTGCAGAACAAATTCTTATTTTCAATGACGGCCTAGGAACAGTGGGTTAACTGCCTGTTCAGGGGCAGAACGACAGATTTGTACCTTGTCAGCTCGGGGGTTTGAACTTGCAACCTTCCGGTTACTAGTCCAACACTAGGCTACCCTGCCGCCCCTTGTAGAGTCTATGGGCCGACGAATTGAGGCTATTCTGCGGGGGAAAAAACGGGTGCAATTTAATATTAGGACGGTGCTACCAATGTTTTGTACACTCAGTGTATACCTCCACATACATTTTTTTTGATAAATAATAATATTGGATTTTAAGAATAATGTGATTTACCACTAGGTGGCAGCATAGTTCTGATTAGACTACATTTCTAGTACTAAACTCCACGGGGGAATTATAATTATGAGAGGATCTAGGGCTAGGCTATCTACACTGAAGAAAAATATAAACCCAACAAGTAAAATGTCGGTCCCATATTTCATGAGCTGAAATAAACGATCCCGTAAATTTTCCATATGCACAAAATGCGTATTTCTCTCAAATTTTTCTTCACACATTTGTTTACATCCCTGTTAGTGAGCATTTCTCTTTTGCCAAAATAATCCATCCATCTGACAGGTGTGACATATCATAAGATGGAGAAGTATGCTCTTCTCTGATGAATCCCAGTTTCAACTGTACCGGGCGGATAGCAGACGTGTATGGCATTGTGTGTGAGAGCGGTTTGCTGATGTCAACGTTGTAAACAGAGTGCTGCATGGGGGTGGTGGGGTTATGTTATGGGCAGGCATAAGCTACGGACGCCGAACACAATTGCATTTTATCGATGGCAATTTGAATGCACAGAGATACTGTGACCAGATCCTGAAGCCCATTGTCGTGCCATTCATCCGCCAACATCACCTCATGTTTCAGCATGATAATGCACTGTCCCATGTCGCAAGGATCTGTACACAATTCCTAGAAGCTAAAAATCTCCCAGTTCTTCCATGGCCTACATACTCACAAGACATGTCGCCCATTGAGCATGTTTGGGATGCTCTGGATCTATGTGTACGACAGCATGTTCCAGTTTCTGCCAATATCCAGCAACTTTACACAGCCATTGAAGAAGAGTGGGACAACATTCCACAGGCCACAATCAACAGCCTGATTAACTCTATGCAAAGGAGATGTTGCCCTGCATGAGGCAAATGGTGGTCACACCAGACACTGACTGGTTTTCTGATCCACACCCTGATCCACACCCCTACCTTTTCTCTGTGAGAGCATATGCATATCTGTATTCCCAGTCATGTGAAACCCATATATGAACAGTAACTCAGTAAAATCTTTGAAATTGTTTCATTTGATTAAATTTAAAAAATGAAATTGTTTCATGTTGCGTTTATATTTTTGTTTTTGTCTGGGAAATTAACATTTTCAATAACACTTCACATTAAAGTACACTTACAATTATGTATAAAATGTATTATATGCATTTTATATATAGTCCTAAGCATTTTAATGTATTTTACCAGTACTTGTGTAGACTTGCAAGTCAGAATCTTTACAATCAAAATTGTATAACTTAGTTTGTAAAAAAAAACGAATTATTCGTTTATAGATAGTGTCGTTCATACATGTGTTACACAGCTATAACACAATGATATGCTATTTTGGTGCTTCCTATAATTACATAGGGTGACCCGACAGCAGCCAAACCAAACCCGCGCGACGTAACGTATTCCCCATCACAACCAAAATGGCGGAGGACGGAGCCGGTCGGCGCCTTGAACACAACTGGCTATAGAAACATTGTAGTCTATTTCTAGATATCAACGGCTGATTCAAATATTGACTGTTTTTAAAAATGGCAGTGTGTTTTTGAAGAAATCCCGCCGAAGTTGGACGACGAGTGATATCGCGTTTGCTGGTGGTGTAAGTATAATGTTAATTAAACCGTTATTTTGTGAGGAGTTGATAAGGGGTTTAGCTATGAGTTTGCTAGCTAATGTGAGGTAACCGGCAGTAGCCAGGCTAACTAGGGCGAACGGTGTTTTATTCCAGGCTGTCACTCTCAGTTTAGTGGGATCACCCCTATGTGAATTTGAGCAGAATTCATGCAGTGAATTCACCGGATAACTGTCCAGACAGACAGTACCAGCCTCAGTGTGTCCTGCTTTTAAAGCTGCATTGTAATTGATTTAGTATCTCGTCGGCTTCTGTAATACCTTCATGCGTATGCAGATGACATGCCACAGGTTGCTGTCAGTCTGTCAAGGTGGTGGAGAACTCTGTGCATAATGAATATAGTTAGCTTTATATTCGTGCCCCAGAGCATGGAATCACAGTATGGAAACCGTTTACAGGACCCACCTGTGTGGCTATGACTATGACCCTATGCAGGGACATAACGATTGACTGATTGGTTACATAGTGCACATTCTAATGTCACGAATATATTTTTGTCTTGGACTATAATAAAGTAATGTGTGGGTCAGATAGTCTTAAAATAAAGCTGAATATCTTCCTCTGTCAGATGATAATTTAAGCTGGGGGAGAAAACCATGTGTCACTTCTGCTTGGCAGAGCTATGTAGTTATGTGCAGGAGGCGTGATGGTGCGCAAACAGAGTACAACATTAACTACTAGCTCAAGATTGAGGAAACAGGCATGGTGGTTTTTGACTGAGGAAACAAAGTTGATCCTACTGTTTAGATTGAGCTGAAGTGAGTATAGTGGAAACGTGATTTAGATTTTGTATTCACTTGGATGTTTTGGTGGCAACAAAAAAGAAAGTATGCTGTTTGTAGTGTGGAAACAGCTGTATGGAAAGCAGATGTGTAAAAAACGTCTCCAAATTCTTGCATACTGGAATGATGGAGACATCAGATATGAATTAACTTTAGGCTGTTAAAGATGGATTTCCTCACGAGAGATTAAAGTGGTGACACCATACAGGACAGACAAGTCAGATCAAATCATACCATCACACTCTGACAGGAAGATAGACACAACCTACCCATGTGATTTGGAAACCTCACTGCCACTTATACCAGAGAGGTGTTTATATACTCACTCAGTAAACTGCACAATTCCTCTTCTGGATCCAAGTCAACAGTCTAGATTCTATCTTATCATATTATATTTTATTCTACCCTGTGCGTCAATAACTAAGCTAATCCTGATCAACATTGTCAGTGTTCAACACAAACTCTGTTGTCATGATTTATGGAAAATAGTAAAACAATTGTTGGAGGGAGAGAGAGAGACAGAGAGACAGAGAGAGAGCGAGACAGAGAGAGAGGAGAGAGGGAGAGAGAGAGAGGGAGAGAGAGAGAGAGAGAGAGAGGAGAGAGAGAGAGAGCGAGACAGAGAGAGAGACAGAGAGACAGAGAGAGAGCGAGACAGAGAGAGAGGGAGAGAGAGAGGAGAGAGAGAGAGAGCGAGACAGAGAGAGAGAGAGGAGAGAGAGAGAGAGAGAGAGGACAAAACATAAGCAGTCTGCCTTGTCTGTTCCCGTTCTAACCAACGGTGTCCCTTGTATCGGAATGTTAAAAGGAGGAAAACATGTTGACCTCGCAAGGAAAACCACTGTCACACGTGAGAGAGAAATACGTGAAGGTAGTCAGTCAACAGTCAAGTCCTGCTTTTGAACCACACAGCATGAAGATTAGAGTTCCGGAAGCAGGGCTCGGGGCCCTGGTCAAAGTAGTACACTACATAGAGAATAGGGTGCGATTTAGGACGAAGACCAAGGCCTTGCCAAAGCCCAGGGGTCCTTTCTCACTGTGCAGAGAGGCAGCAGCTGCACCACTGATGGGGTTCACAGCAAAGGCAACACCCTGATGATAGAAGTTCAGATGTCAGTGTCTAGGGATAGGACATATTATAGGAGAACCAGACTTCATACAGGGGAACCAGTACATACATGAGAATGTAGCCTAGTCAGCATAGAAGATGATGCAGAATGTAGCCTAGTCAGAATAGAAGATGATGCAGAATGTAGCCTAGTCAGAATAGAAGATGATGCAGAATGTAGCCTAGTCAGAATGGAAGATGATGCAGAATGTAGCCTAGTCAGAATCGAAGATGATGCAGAATGTAGCCTAGTCAGAATAGAAGATGATGCAGAATGTAGCCTAGTCAGAATAGAAGATGATGCAGAATGTAGCCTAGTCAGAATAGAAGATGATGCAGAATGTAGCCTAGTCAGCATAGAAGATGATGCAGAATGTAGCCTAGTCAGCATAGAAGATGATGCAGAATGTAGGCTAGTCAGAATAGAAGATGATGCAGAATGTAGCCTAGTCAGAATAGAAGATGATGCAGAATGTAGCCTCGTCAGAATAGAAGATGATGCAGACTGCAGCCTAGTCAGAATAGAAGATGATGCAGAATGTAGCCTAGTCAGAATAGAAGATGATGCAGAATGTAGGCTACGAGAAAGACTAAGTAACGTATGAGATTTCTGTCTTCTTCAGCAAAGCTAACGGATATCAAATCAAATCAAATTGTATTTGTCACATGCGCCGAATACAACCTTACAGTGAAATGCTTACTTACAAGCCCTTAACCAACAATGCAGTTTTAAGAAAATAAGATTAACAAATAATTAAAGAGCAGCAGTAAATAACAATAGTGGGGCTGTATATAGGGGGTACCAGTACAGAGTCAATGTGCGGGGGCTCCGGTGTCGAGGTAATTGAGGTAATATGTACATGTAGGTAGTGTTATTAAAGTGACTATGCATAGATTATAAACAGAGAGGAGCAGCAGCGTTCTGGGGGAGACAATGCAAATAGCCTGGGTAGCCATTTGATTAGCTGTTCAGGAGTCTTATGGCTTGGGGGTAGAAGCTATTTAGGAGCCTCTTGGACCTAGACTTGGCGCTCCGGTACCGCTTGCCGTGCGGTAGCAGAGGGAACGGTCTATGTCTGGGATGGGGGGTTGGAAATAGACACATAACATCGGATGGACTGCTTTAGATTTGGAAACAAACCACAGAAATGGCAATTTCACAGGCTTGGATTAACATTGACTCAGGGATTGCAAAACAGAAACACCAATTAAGCCTCGGCTAAATCTGGGAACGGAGTATTTTGTAATGTATTAGGTCTACAAATGGGCAGGGTGTCTCCTGAATGTCAGTGGGTGGGCTGTTTTTACACTCTTGTTAGGCTGGCTGGCTGTGTGGGTGGCTGGCTGGCTGGTTGGCTGTGTGTTGGGTGGCTGTCTGGCTGTGTGTTGGGTGGCTGGATGGCTGGCTGTGTGTTGGGTGGCTGTCTGTCTGTGTGTTGGGTGGCAGGCTGTCTGGCTGGCTGTCTGTCTGTCTGTGTGTTGGGTGGCTGGCTGTCTGGCTGTCTGTCAGTCTGTCAGTCTGTCTGTCTGTCTGTCTGTCTGTCTGTCTGTCTGTCTGTGTGTTGGGTGGCTGGCTGGCTGTGTGTTGGGTGGCTGTCTGTCTGTCTGTCTGTCTGTGTGTTGGGTGGCTGGCTGTCTGTCTGTGTGTTGGGTGGCTGGCTGTCTGTCTGTCTGGCTGTGTGTTGGGTGGCTGTCTGTCTGTGTGATGGCTGGCTGGCTGTGTGTTGAGTGGCTGTCTGTCTGTCTGTGTGATGGCTGGCTGGCTGTCTGGCTGGCTGTGTGTTGAGTGGCTGTCTGTCTGTCTGTGTGATGGCTGGCTGGCTGGCTGTGTGTTGAGTGGGCTGTGGTCTCAGAGGATTGATGTAACAGCACTAAGTCCTGACCAGCCTTTAAGTAAGGGGTTTAATAGTCACTTACTTGCAGATGCAAACATTGGTCTTACAGGGTGTTTGTCATTACAAACCCTGTTACTGTCTATGTCATCTGTAATATCACATAAACCATTGGGCTAAGCTGGGCTATAGGTCTATGTCATGTTCTATCCCAGTACCCATTGGTTTAGACAGGGCTAGGTTACATACAGTAACCATTGGTTTAGGCAGGGCTAGGTTACATCCAGTAACCATTGGTTTAGGCAGGGCTAGGTTACATACAGTACCCATTGGTTTAGACAGGGCTAGGTTACATACAGTACCCATTGGTTTAGACAGGGCTAGGTTACATACAGTAACCATTGGTTTAGGCAGGGCTAGGTTACATACAGTACCCATTGGTTTAGACAGGGCTAGGTTACATACAGTAACCATTGGTTTAGACAGGGCTAGGTTACATACAGTAACCATTGGTTTAGACAGGGCTAGGTTACATACAGTAACCATTGGTTTAGGCAGGGCTAGGTTACATACAGTAACCATTGGTTTAGACAGGGCTAGGTTACATACATTAACCATTGGTTTAGACAGGGCTAGGTTACATACAGTAACCATTGGTTTAGGCAGGGCTAGGTTACATACAGTAACCATTGGTTTAGACAGGGCTAGGTTACATACAGTAACCATTGGTTTAGGCAGGGCTAGGTTACATACAGTACCCATTGGTTTAGGCAGGGCTAGGTTACATACAGTAACCATTGGTTTAGGCAGGGCTAGGTTACATACATTAACCATTGGTTTAGACAGGGCTAGGTTACATACAGTACCCATTGGTTTAGACAGGGCTAGGTTACATACAGTAACCATTGGTTTAGGCAGGGCTAGGTTACATACAGTAACCATTGGTTTAGACAGGGCTAAATAAGGGTTAAATAAAGAAATACAGTGAAATGCTTACTTGCAAGCCCTTAACCAACAAGGCAGTTCTAGAAATAGAGTTAAGAAAATATTTACTATATAAACTAAAGTGAAAAATGAAATAAAAATACATTAAAAAGTAACGCAATAAAATTACATATCAATAACAAGGCTATGTACATGAGGTACCGGTACTGAGTCAATGTGCGGGGGTACAGGTTAGTTGAGGTAAATTGTAAAGTTACGATGCATAGATTATAAACAGCGAGTAGCAGCAGTGTAAAAACAAAGGGGGGGGGGGGGTCAATGTAAATTTAATTAATTGTTCAGGCATAATGGGACCCAAGTGTTTTGATGATCTTCCAGGTGCTTTTTGACAAACCTTAGTAAACGTTTTGGACGACATGTGTTATGCCTGTGTCCCTGGTGAAAACCAAACAGTGTATTCCCACAGTAAGAACCTCATACCAACAGACACGCATGGTGGTGGTAGTGTGATGGTTTGGGGAAGGCTTTGCTGCCTCAGGACCTGGACGACTTGCCTTATTTAACTTTGTTAATTAAATAAATGAAATAAGTATCACTTTTTTTAAATGTTATTTGCAAACTCAGGTTCCCTTTATCTAATATTAGGTTTTGGTTGAAGATCTGTTAACATTCAGTTTAAAAAATATGTCAAATAAATAGAGAAAATCAGAAAGGGGGTAAATACTTTTTCACGGCGCTGTAACTAAGTTTCAGTTCCAGTTCCCCTTATAGAGTAGTCCATAATTTAGCCACACTTTCTTCCTGTGTTGGTCTTGTTTACCATCTTCCTGGTATTGATCTTGGCTCTATTGCATTTGCTCTGGGAAAAGAAGATTAAACATGTGTCTTAATGACCTGCATCTTTACCTGATATTACTGAGGGAAAGTATGTCTTAATGACCTGCATCTATACCTGCTACTACTGAGGGAAAGTCTGTCTTAATGACCTGCAACTTTACCAGCTATTACTGAGGGAAAGTCTGTCTTAATGACCTGCATCTTTACCTGCTACTACTGAGGGAAAGTCTGTCTTAATGACCTGCAACTTTACCAGCTATTACTGAGGGAAAGTCTGTCTTAATGACCTGCATCTTTACCTGCTACTACTGAGGGAACGTCTGTCTTAATGACCTGCATCTTTACCTGCTACTACTGAGGGAAAGTCTGTCTTAATGACCTGCAACTTTACCAGCTATTACTGAGGGAAAGTCTGTCTTAATGACCTGCATCTTTACCTGCTACTACTGAGGGAACGTCTGTCTTAATGACCTGCATCTATACCTGCTACTACTGAGGGAAAGTCTGTCTTAATGACCTGCATCTTTACCTGCTATTACTGAGGGAAAGTCTGTCTTAATGACCTGCATCTTTACCTGCTACTACTGAGGGAAATTCTGTCTTAATGACCTGCATCTTTACCAGCTATTACTGAGGGAAAGTCTGTCTTAATGACCTGCATCTTTACCTGCTACTACTGAGGGAAAGTCTGTCTTAATGACCTGCATCTATACCTGCTACTACTGAGGGAAAGTCGGTCTTAATGACCTGCATCTTTACCTGCTATTACTGAGGGAAAGTCTGTCTTAATGGCCTGCATCTTTACCTGCTATTACTGAGGGAAAGTCTGTCTTAATGGCCTGCATCTTTACCTGCTACTACTGAGAGAAAGTCTATCTTAATGGCCTGCATCTTTACCTGCTACTACTGAGAGAACGTCTGTCTTAATGGCCTGCATCTTTACCTGCTACTACTGAGGGAAAGTCTGTCTTAATGATCTGCATCTTTACCTGCTATTACTGAGGGAAAGTCTGTCTTAATGACCTGCATCTTTACCTGCTATTACTGAGGGAAAGTCTGTCTTAATGACCTGCATCTTTACCTGCTACTACTGAGGGAAAGTCTGTCTTAATGGCCTGCATCTTTACCTGCTACTACTGAGGGAAAGTCTGTCTTAATGACCTGCATCTTTACCTGCTATTACTGAGGGAAAGTCTGTCTTAATGACCTGCATCTTTACCAGCTATTACTGAGGGAAAGTCTGTCTTAATGACCTGCATCTTTACCTGCTACTACTGAGGGAAAGTCTGTCTTAATGACCTGCATCTATACCTGTTACTACTGAGGGAAAGTCTGTCTTAATGACCTGCATCTTTACCTGCTATTACTGAGGGAAAGTCTGTCTTAATGGCCTGCATCTTTACCTGCTACTACTGAGGGAAAGTCTGTCTTAATGGCCTGCATCTTTACCTGCTACTACTGAGAGAAAGTCTATCTTAATGGCCTGCATCTTTACCTGCTACTACTGAGAGAACGTCTGTCTTAATGGCCTGCATCTTTACCTGCTACTACTGAGGGAAAGTCTGTCTTAATGACCTGCATCTTTACCTGCTATTACTGAGGGAAAGTCTGTCTTAATGGCCTGCATCTTTACCTGCTACTACTGAGGGAAAGTCTGTCTTAATGACCTGCATCTATACCTGCTACTACTGAGGGAAAGTCTGTCTTAATGACCTGCATCTTTACCTGCTATTACTGAGGGAAAGTCTGTCTTAATGGCCTGCATCTTTACCTGCTACTACTGAGAGAAAGTCTGTCTCCTCCCCCCGCTCCTCTCTGATTGGGTTAAATACGGAAGACACATTTCGGTTGAATGCATTCAGTCGTTCAACTGACTATGTGTTTCCTTTAATTTCTCTAATACACAGAACGGGGGATGGGGAGCTTATTAAAGTGAAAGCAATTGGCTGTCTTCACCTTCTGATGAGTCACAAAATCAAAGCACCTACTGGCGCTTCCCAAAGCAAAGAGCTGCCTGTGAATTGAAAAACACGCCAGGACAACAACATAAAACCCACAAGGATTTCGCAAACCTGTTGGCTGCCTTGCCTTGAAGCCTTAAAAGCTCTCTGAAGAATGGTTTTCTGCCAGGTCATGAGGGAATTATCTAGGGTACGTCCCAAATGGAACCCTATTGTCTTTGTAGTGAAGGGCCCTGGTCTACAGTAGTGATAGATACCTAGGGTGGGTATGAAGGATGGATACCTAGGGTGGGTATGAAGGACCGGTACCTAGAGTGGGTATGAAGGATAGATACCTAGAGTGGGTATGAAGGATGGATACCTAGAGTGGGTATGAAGGATGGCTATCTAGAGTGGGTATGAAGGATAGATACCTAGAGTGGGTATGAAGGATGGATACCTAGAGTCGGTATGAAGGATAGATACCTAGAGTGGGAATGAAGGATAGATACCTAGAGTGGGTATGAAGGATAGATACCCAGAGTGGGTATGAAGGATAGATACCCAGAGTGGGTATGAAGGATGGATACCTAGGGTGGGTATGAAGGATAGATACCTAGAGTGGGTATGAAGGACCGGTACCTAGAGTGGGTATGAAGGATAGATACCTAGAGTGGGTATGAAGGATGGATATCTAGAGTGGGTATGAAGGATAGATACCTAGAGTGGGTATGAAGGATGGATACCTAGAGTGGGTATGAAGGATAGATACCTAGAGTGGGTATGAAGGATAGATACCTAGAGTGGGTATGAAGGATAGATACCTAGAGTGGGTATGAAGGATAGATACCTAGAGTGGGTATGAAGGATGGATACCTAGAGTGGGTATGAAGGATAGATACCTAGAGTGGGTATGAAGGATAGATACCTAGAGTGGGTATGAAGGATAGATACCTAGAGTGGGTATGAAGGATAGATACCTAGAGTGGGTATGAAGGATAGATACCTAGAGTGGGTATGAAGGATGGATACCTAGAGTGGGTATGAAGGATAGATACCTAGAGTGGGTATGAAGGATAGATATCTAGAGTGGGTATGAAGGATAGATACCCAGAGTGGGTATGAAGGATGGATACCTAGAGTGGGTATGAAGGATAGATACCTAGAGTGGGTTTGAAGGATGGATACCTAGAGTGGGTATGAAGGATAGATACCTAGAGTGGGTATGAAGATTAGATACCTAGAGTGGGTATGAAGGATGGATACCTAGAGTGGGTATGAAGGATGGATACCTAGGGTGGGTATTAAGGACCGGTACCTAGAGTGGGTATGAAGGATGAATACCCAGAGTGGGTATGAAGGATGGATACCTAGAGTGGGTATGAAGGATAGATATCTAGAGTGGGTATGAAGGATAGATACCCAGAGTGGGTATGAAGGATGGATACCTAGAGTGGGTATGAAGGATAGATACCTAGAGTGGGTTTGAAGGATGGATACCTAGAGTGGGTATGAAGGATAGATACCTAGAGTGGGTATGAAGATTAGATACCTAGAGTGGGTATGAAGGATGGATACCTAGAGTGGGTATGAAGGATGGATACCTAGGGTGGGTATTAAGGACCGGTACCTAGAGTGGGTATGAAGGATGAATACCCAGAGTGGGTATGAAGGATGGATACCTAGAGTGGGTATGAAGGATGGATACCTAGAGTGGGTATGAAGGATGGATATCTAGAGTGGGTATGAAGGATGGATACCTAGAGTGGGTGTGAAGGATGGATACCTAGAGTGGGTATGAAGGATGGATACCTAGAGTGGGTATGAATTAAGAGGCAATACGTAACAATTAAGTGATTTCTGGATCATTTTTTCTGACGTACTCTCACTCTGTTTCTATAACTCTGTTTCTATAACTCTATAACTCTGTTTCTATAACTCTATAACTATGTATCTATAACTCTGTTTCTATAACTCTGTTTCTATAACTCTGTTTCTATAACTCTGTTTCTATAACTCTGTTTCTACAACTCTGTTTCTACAACTCTGTTTCTATAACTCTGTTTCTATAACTCTATAACTCTGTTTCTATAACTCTATAACTCTGTTTCTATAACTCTATAACTCTGTTTCTATAACTCTGTTTCTATAATTCTGTTTCTATAACTCTGTTTCTATAACTCTGTTTCTATAATTCTGTTTCTATAACTCTGTTTCTATAACTCTGTTTCTATAACTCTGTTTCTACAACTCTGTTTCTACAACTCTGTTTCTATAACTCTGTTTCTATAACTCTATAACTCTGTTTCTATAACTCTATAACTCTGTTTCTATAACTCTATAACTCTGTTTCTATAACTCTATAACTCTGTTTCTATAACTCTATAACTCTGTTTCTATAACTCTGTTTCTATAATTCTATAACTCTGTTTCTATAACTCTGTTTCTATAACTATAACTCTGTTTCTATAACTCTGTTTCTATAACTATCACTCTGTTTCTATAACTCTGTTTCTATAACTCTGTTTCTATAATTCTATAACTCTGTTTCTATAACTGTTTCTATAACTCTGTTTCTATAACTCTGTTTCTATAACTATAACTCTGTTTCTATAACTCTGTTTCTATAACTCTGTTTCTATAACTCTATAACTATGTTTCTATAACTCTGTTTCTATAATTCTATAACTCTGTTTCTATAACTCTGTTTCTATAACTATAACTCTGTTTCTATAACTCTGTTTCTATAACTATCACTCTGTTTCTATAACTCTGTTTCTATAATTCTATAACTCTGTTTCTATAACTCTGTTTCTATAATTCTATAACTCTGTTTCTATAACTCTGTTTCTATAACTATAACTCTGTTTCTATAACTCTGTTTCTATAACTCTATAACTCTGTTTCTATAACTCTGTTTCTATTTCTATAACTCTATTTCTATAACTCTGTTTCTATAACTCTGTTTCTATAACTCTGTTTCTATAACTATAACTCTGTTTCTATAACTCTGTTTCTATAACTATAACTCTGTTTCTATAACTCTGTTTCTATAACTCTGTTTCTATAACTCTGTTTCTATAACTATAACTCTGTTTCTATAACTCTGTTTCTATAACTATCACTCTGTTTCTATAACTCTGTTTCTATAATTCTATAACTCTGTTTCTACAACTCTGTTTCTATAACTCTGTTTCTATAACTATAACTCTGTTTCTATAACTCTGTTTCTATAACTATCACTCTGTTTCTATAACTCTGTTTCTATAATTCTATAACTCTGTTTCTATAACTCTGTTTCTATAAATCTATAACTCTGTTTCTATAACTCTGTTTCTATAACTCTGTTTCTATAACTATAACCCTGTTTCTATAACTCTGTTTCTATAATTCTATAACTCTGTTTCTATAACTCTGTTTCTATAAATCTATAACTCTGCTTCTATAACTCTGTTTCTATAACTATAACTCTGTTTCTATAACTCTGTTTCTATAATTCTATAACTCTGTTTCTATAACTCTGTTTCTATAACTCTGTTTCTATAACTCTGTTTCTATAATTCTATAACTCTGTTTCTATAACTCTGTTTCTATAACTATAACTCTGTTTCTATAACTCTGTTTCTATAACTCTGTTTCTAAAGCTCTGTACTGATGCTGGAGTCTTGTGTTTGGGGAAATCAGAGTATAGCTTTAGCCTATGCCAATATGCCAGAGTAGACAGAACGGGTTGTTACTTTAGGTCTCTGTGTCTCTCTAAGGACATAAGGACCTGGCTTAAAGACTTAACGTCCTTCCATCCGTATTACATCAGCTGGAGAAAAGGAAGTAGGCTCGCTGGTGAACCACCCACTTACTGTGTTACCCCACAGTGGTGGCTACTTTACTGCAGTCACTTTGGGAATGAAAAAAAAGACCCCAATAGCTTCATTTAGCTGTGTCCCTGTAGCAGGGCACAACAGCCTGTGTCTAGCATCCCTGAAGGGACAGATAGCGTGACTGTAAGGTCAACAATACATCAGTATAAAGCTCGTCTTTTATCATTCTTCCTGATGCACTATGAGTTAGGGCAGGGAATTACCAGGGACCTCTCCATACAATACTATCACCATGTGTAGGTACCGATACGACCGTACGATATGTGTTGTGATTCTATATGTATTATGATTCAATACTGTGATTTTATTGCGATTCGATGTTCCAAACATATTGTTCACCATGTGTCTGCTGCAGAGAGACAAGAGAGACTCATGAGAAAACTAGTTTTGATCCGTCGTGGACATAAACGTGCTGAAAACATGTTGGCTCACTATTTAATAAGTTTGGGCGCAGGTACAGCCGTCTAGCACTAGCTAACGCTACCTACAGAAGCCAAAAAAACTCAAATATCGATATACACTACATGACGACATGTGAACGCCTGCTCTTCAAGCAGCTCATTCCAAAAATCATGGGCATTAAAATGGAGTTGGTCCCCTCCCTTTGCTGCTATAACAGCCTCTGCTCTGCTGGGAAGGCTTTCCACTAGATGTTGGAACATTGCTGCAGGGGACTTGCTTCCATTCAGCCACAAGAAAATGAGTGAGGTCGGGTACTAATGTTGGGCGATTAGGCCTGGTTTGCAGTCGGCGTTCCAATTCATCCCAAAGGTGTTCGATGGGGTTGAAGTCACGGCTCTGTGCAGGCCAGCCAAGTTCTTCCTCACCGATCTCGACAAACCATTTCTGCATGGACCTTGCTTTGTGCACAGGGGCATTGTCATGCTGAAACAGGAAAGGGCCTTCCCCAAACTGTTGCCGCAAAGTTGGAAGCACAGAATCGTCTAGAATGTCATTGTATGCTGTAGCGTTAAGCTTTCCCTTCACTGGAATTTGGGGGCCCGAACCATGAAAAACAGCCCCAGACCGTTATGACTCATCCGCCAGACCCAGATTAGTCCTTTGGACTGCCAGATGGTGAAGCGTGATTCATCGCTCCAGAGAACGCGTTTCCACTGTTCCAATGGCGGCGAGCTTGACATCACTCCAGCTGACGCTTGGCATTGCACATGGTGATCTTAGGCTTGTGTGCGGCTGCTCAGCCATGGAAACCCATTTCATGAAGCTCACGTTAAAAGTAACTGAGCTCCTCAGTAAGGCCATTCTACTGTCAATGTTTGTCTATGGAGATTGCATGGCCTTATGCTCTATTTTACCCCCCCCCACCCCATCACTACTATGTGTGACTGTACGCCAATATGCCAGAGTAGATGACATGTCTTTCTCTAAGTCCATACGAACCTTGACTCAGCTAGTCCATCATCCACATGACGTCACACAGAGATAATGGAAATCAGACTTATTGTGTTTCAATATGAGCAACATCAGTTAAACTTTAAATGTGACTATGTATTGATGACAACAGAGAGTAGCAGCAGTGTAAAGGGGGGGGGGGGGGGCAATGCAAATAGTCTGGATAGCCATTTGATTAGCTGTTCAGGAGTCTTATGGCTTGGGGTTAGAAGCGGTTTAGGAGCCTCTTGGACCTAGACTTGTCGCTCCGGAACCGCTTGCCGTGCGGTAGCAGAGAGAACAGTCTCATAACTAGGGTGGCTGGAGCCTTTGACAATTTTTAGGGCCTTCCTCTGACACCGCCTGGTATAGAGGTCCTGGATGGCAGGAAGCTTGGCCCCTGGTGATGTACTGGGCCTTAAGCACTACCCTCTGTAGTGCCTTGCTGTCGGAGGCCAAACAGTTGTCATACCAGGCAGTGATGCAACCCGTCAGGATGCTCTCGATGGTGCAGCTGTAGAACCTTTTGAGGATCTGAGGACCCATGCCAAACCTTTTCAGTCTCCCGAGGGGGAATAGGGTTTTGTTGTGCCCTCTTGTTTACTATGTAACATCAGTACCTGTAGAACCGACTTTTGATGTGGTATTCAACTGTGTTTAAACTGTGTTTCCTTCAGACTGAAAAAGGCACCCAATGGCATCATTTAGCAGCCAGACAGATGGGTGCTGATGTGTGTCTGTCTGTGTGTGTGTCTATTTTACACCCCATCACTGTCTGTGTGTGTGTGTCTCAAGCTGGCAGAGCCCGTCTGTAGAAGCAGAGTTATTTATCAAGGTTAGTTGATGTAGTCGTGGCTAATTAACACTCCCCAGTCTCTCACTGGCACTCTCAGTTAACGCCTAAAGATTACAGTACAGCGTTGGCTGTCAGGAATTAGGAACAGCAAGCAATTTACCTGATTGATTTGAAAGCTAAGCACCCTCTACGTACTCCACTGATCTCGCTCTCTCTCTCTCTCTCTCTCTCTCTCTCTCTCTCTCTCTCTCTCTCTCTCTCTCTCTCTCTCTTTCTCTGTCTCTCTCTGTCTCTCTCTCTGTCTCTCTCTCGCTCTCTCTCTCTCTCTCGCTCTCTCTCTCTCTCTCTCTCTCTCTCACTCTCTTTCTCTGTCTCTCTGTCTTTGGTATAGCTAAGGCAACAGGTGACATGTTTTGAATAAATTATATTCTGAGACATGTCTCTGACGTTCACATCAACTCCCTGAATTAGTTTAAACTGTCAAGTATTTATCCTAACTAACATGAAGTACTTTCTCAGCTCAGTCTGTAGTTAATGAGGGATATTCTATATAAAATCACACAGCAGTGGAAGCAGTTCCAAGTCAAGCTACTCCTCCTTACGTTGGAACAAATGTTTTACATCGTATTGGATGTGTTTATTAAAGACCCAAACACAGATGGACAAGTGTGAAAACGCCACTTGAGACTAACAGTCAGGAACAGCAAGCGAGGCAGCCCTATCTGAAGGAGAGCGTTCGTTCTATCAGTACCAACTGAAGCCCCAATTGAGATAATGTTCGATGTCCTACGTGGTTCCCTGAATCGTTGCTCTACGTGGTTCCCTGAATCGTTTGTCTACATGGTTCCCTGAATCGTTTATCTACGTGGTTCCCTGAATCGTTGTTCTATGTGGTTCCTTGAATTGTTGCTCTACGTGGTTCCCTGAATCATTGCACTACATGGTTCCCTGAATCGTTGTCCTACGTGGTTCCCTGAATTGTTATTCAAAATTCTTCACCATGCTCAACAGGATAGCCTAGTGGTAGGCAGGGTAGCCTAGTGGTTAGAGCGTTGGACTAGTAACCGGAAGGTTGCAAGTTCAAACCCCCGAGCTGACAAGGTACAATCTGTCGTTCTGCCCCTGAACAGGCAGTTAACCCACTGTTCCTAGGCCGTCATTGAAAATAAGAATTTGTTCTTAACTGCCTTGCCTAGTTAAATAAAGGTAAAAAAATGTTTTTATAATATTCAATGGGTTCTTATTTATAATGAATAACTTCACCATGCTCAACGGGATATTCAATGGGTTCTTATTTATAATGTATAACTTCACCATGCTCAACGGGATATTCAATGGGTTCTTATTTATAATGTATAACTTCACCATGCTCAACAGGATATTCAATGGGTTCTTATTGATAATGAATAACTTCACCATGCTCAACGGGATATTCAATGGGTTCTTATTTATAATGTATAACTTCACCATGCTCAACGGGATATTCAATGGGTTCTTATTGATAATGAATAACTTCACCATGCTCAACGGGATATTCAATGGGTTCTTATTTAGAATGTATAACTTCACCATTCTCAACGGGATATTCAACTGGTTCTTATTTTTAATTGTTTTCACCCATTAGGTGACCTTCTTCTTTGCGAGGCGTTGGAAAATCTCCCTGGTCTTTGTGGTTAAATCTGTGTTTCAAATTCACTGCTTGACTGAGGGACCTTAAAGACAAATGGATGTGTGGGGTACAGAGATGAGGTAGTCATTCAAAAATCATGTTAAACACTATTAAATGCACACAGAATTAGTCCATGCAACTGATTATGTGACTTGTTACTCACATTGTTTACTCCTGAATGGCTTGCCATAACTTATTGACTCAAGACATTTCAATTTTAAATTTTTAATTTAATGTTGTTGTTTTTTAACAGGAAAACACAATTCCACTTTCACATTATGGGGTATTGTGTGTAGGCCAGTCACAAAAACATCTAATTTTAATCTATTTTATATTCAGGCTGCACCCTACATAGTCCAATAGTGTAGACCAGGGGCTGCACCCTATACCCTACACAGTCCAATAGTGTAGACCAGGGGCTGCACCCTATACCCTACATAGTCCAATAGTGTAGACCAGGGGCTGCACCCTATACCCTACATAGTCCAATAGTGTAGACCAGGGGCTGCACCCTATACCCTACATAGTCCAATAGTGTAGACCAGGGGCTGCACCCTATACCCTACATAGTCCAATAGTGTAGACCAGGGGCTGTACCCTATACCCTACACAGTCCAATAGTGTATACCAGGGGCTGCATCCTATACCCTACATAGTCCAATAGTGTAGACCAGGGGCTGCACCCTATACCCTACATAGTCCAATAGTGTAGACCAGGGGCTGCACCCTATACCCTACACAGTCCAATAGTGTAGACCAGGGGCTGCACCCTATACCCTACATAGTCCAATAGTGTAGACCAGGGGCTGTACCCTATACCCTACATAGTCCAATAGTGTAGACCAGGGGCTGCACCCTATACCCTACATAGTCCAATAGTGTAGACCAGGGGCTGTACCATATACCCTACATAGTCCAATAGTGTAGACCAGGG
>NW_027011865.1:135000-140000 GCF_036934945.1 Oncorhynchus masou masou | reverse complement strand
TGATCCACAACTCAATCTGTTTCCCCTTATCCAGCTGTTCCATTCTGAACTAGATCCACAACTCAATCTGTTTCCCCCTTATCCAGCTGTTCCATTGTGAACCTGATCCACACCTCAATCTGTTTCCCCTATCCAGCTGTTCCATTGTGAACCTGATCCACACCTCAATCTGTTTCTTCTATCCAGCTGTTCCATTCTGAACTAGATCCACAACTCAATCTGTTTCCCCCTTATCCAGCTGTTCCATTCTGAACTAGATCCACAACTCAATCTGTTTCCCCCTTATCCAGCTGTTCCATTGTGAACCTGATCCACACCTCAATCTGTTTCCCCTATCCAGCTGTTCCATTGTGAACCTGATCCACACCTCAATCTGTTTCTTCTATCCAGCTGTTCCATTCTGAACTAGATCCACAACTCAATCTGTTTCCCCCTTATCCAGCTGTTCCATTCTGAACCTGATCCACAACTCAATCTGTTTCCCCCTTATCCAGCTGTTCCATTCTGAACCTGATCCACACCTCAATCTGTTTCCCCCTTATCCAGCTGTTCCATTCTGAACCTGATCCACAACTCAATCTGTTTCCCCCTTATCCAGCTGTTCCATTCTGAACCTGATCCAAACCTCAATCTGTTTCCCCCTTATCCAGCTGTTCCATTCTGAACCTGATCCACACCTCAATCTGTTTCCCCCTTATCCAGCTGTTCCATTCTGAACCTGATCCACACCTCAATCTGTTTCCCCCTTATCCAGCTGTTCCATTCTGAACCTGATCCACACCTCAATCTGTTTCCCCCTTATCCAGCTGTTCCATTCTGAACTAGATCCACAACTCAATCTGTTTCCCCCTTATCCAGCTGTTCCATTGTGAACCTGATCCACACCTCAATCTGTTTCCCCCTTATCCAGCTGTTCCATTCTGAACCTGATCCACACCTCAATCTGTTTCCCCTATCCAGCTGTTCCATTCTGAACCTGATCCACACCTCAATCTGTTTCCCCCTTATCCAGCTGTTCCATTCTGAACCTGATCCACACCTCAATCTGTTTCCCCCTTATCCAGCTGTTCCATTGTGAACCTGATCCACACCTCAATCTGTTTCCCCCTTATCCAGCTGTTCCATTCTGAACTAGATCCACACCTCAATCTGTTTCCCCTATCCAGCTGTTCCATTCTGAACCTGATCCACACCTCAATCTGTTTCCCCTATCCAGCTGTTCCATTCTGAACTAGATCCACACCTCAATCTGTTTCCCCCTTATCCAGCTGTTCCATTCTGAACCTGATCCACACCTCAATCTGTTTCCCCCTTATCCAGCTGTTCCATTCTGAACCTGATCCACAACTCAATCTGTTTCCCCTATCCAGCTGTTCCATTCTGAACCTGATCCACAACTCAATCTGTTTCCCCCTTATCCAGCTGTTCCATTCTGAACTAGATCCACACCTCAATCTGTTTCCCCCTTATCCAGCTGTTCCATTCTGAACCTGATCCACACCTCAATCTGTTTCCCCCTTATCCAGCTGTTCCATTCTCTGTGTAACCTGCTGCTAGAATGGACGGAGAAGTAGCCTGTCGCTCGAGTCGCTACAAAATGGAAGATAATGTTGATGTAATGTTTTATAGAGCCGCATCACTGTACTGAGAGATTTTTTTTCTTCTAAAAGGACATATTTGGTTGTTTTTTGAAGCATTAGTCCATGTTTTTTTCATAGCCCCCTGTACTGCACAACAAGGGTGAGGAAGTGAATCTCTGGTTGGGGCTTAAGGGAAATCACAACAACAACAATAAACTGTCTGGATCCTTCCATAACATGCCATTTACATCAAAAATAGAGATTTGGTTGTAAAAAAAAAAAAAAGAGGCAGAATTCTCCTTTAACTTCTCCAGTTGCTGTGTTGAACGTTGAGAAACTGTTGTCTCTACATCCTTGGCTTCCTGGGTCGTCTGGCACGTCTTGTGAAGTGACTGCCTGTGCTGAGAGAGGGATCTCTCCGGTGGGATCTCCCTTGTTATACTTCACCACAAACAGAGAGGTATCTCTGAGTGTTCCTGCTGGGAAGAGTGTCTCTGGAGAGATGACAATGTGTTATGTTAAAGCCTCGGTTAGCACTTCACTTACTTGTTTCAGTAACTTGTTCCTAAAAACAATTCCCCATCTATAATGTGTCTGTAAAGAACTTGATGCAAGCTATCTCTATAGTGTGACAAAGATGACACGTCATTGTCATTTGGAGCGGCAGGGTAGCCTAGTGGTTAGAACGTTGGACTAGTAACTGGAAGGTTGCAAATTCAAACCCCCGACCTGACAAGGTACAAATCTGTCCTTCTGCCCCTGAACAGGCAGTTAACCCACTGTTCCTAGGCCGTCATTGAAAATAAGAATTTGTTCTTAACTGACTTGCCTAGTTAAATAAAGGTAAAAAAATATATATATATTACCAGAATTTATACCAAGGAACCTTCTGTATAGTCCAATTTCCTGTGTCTTCAACCTGGCGGGTTGAGGAGGTTGTGCCCTCGGGGTAGTGTGACTTCAACCTGGCGGGTTGAGGAGGTTGTACCCTCGGGGTAGTGTGTCTTCAACCTGGCGTGTTGAGGAGGTTGTACCCTCGGGGTAGTGTGTCTTCCAAATAGTGTCCCAGTCATTGCAGGGGGCGGCAGGGTTAGAGTGGTTAGAGCGTTGGACTAGTTCATAAACGTAGACCATCAACGAAATCAGCATCTTAAACTAGTTTGCCAGCGTTTTATATAGAAAGTCAACCGTGTTTCTGTTGCTTCAATAGTGATCAGGGACGTGCAGCTATAGTTGAATATAGTTATAATATTGTTTTCCTTCACATAAAATATATGCATCAGAAAATAGTTTCACTTTCATCAGATGACACCAGAAGTACAACACTATTTAACTGTCAGCCACACAAGGAAATGGGTTTATAATGAAGAAGCAAGGTGTTGTTTTGGGGGCAAAAAAACTATGCATAGCCATGTTTATCATAGACAGAATGTAGGCACAACCCCTGAAGAGGGAACGGTTCTGATCCCAGTCCACAACCCCTGAAGAGGGAGCGGTTCTGATCCCAGTCCACAACCCCTGAAGAGGGAGCGGTTCTGATCCCAGTCCACAACCCCTGAAGAGGGAGCGGTTCTGATCCCAGTCCACAACCCCTGAAGAGGGAATGGTTCTGATCCCAGTCCACAACCCCTGAAGAGGGAGCGGTTCTGATCCCAGTCCACAACCCCTGAAGAGGGAGCGGTTCTGACCCCAGTCCACAACCCCTGAAGAGGGAGCGGTTCTGATCCCAGTCCAATCTCTTCTCCTGTCTCAACCCCTGAAGAGGGAGCAGTTCTGATCCCAGTCCACAACCCCAGAAGAGGGAGCGGTTCTGATCCCAGTCCACAACCCCAGAAGAGGGAGCAGTTCTGATCCCAGTCCACAACCCCAGAAGAGGGAGCGGTTCTGACCCCAGTCCACAACCCCTGAAGAGGAAGCGGTTCTGATCCCAGTCCACAACCCCTGAAGAGGGAGTGGTTCTGATCCCAGTCCACAACCCCTGAAGAGGGAGCAGTTCTGATCCCAGTCCACAACCCCTGAAGAGGGAATGGTTCTGATCCCAGTCCACAACCCCTGAAGAGGGAGCAGTTCTGATCCCAGTCCACAACCCCTGAAGAGGGAGTGGTTCTGATCCCAGTCCACAACCCCTGAAGAGGGAATGGTTCTGATCCCAGTCCACAACCCCTGAAGAGGGAATGGTTCTGATCCCAGTCCACAACCCCTGAAGAGGGAGCGGTTCTGACCCCAGTCCACAACCCCTGAAGAGGGAGCAGTTCTGACCCCAGTCCACAACCCCTGAAGAGGGAGCAGTTCTGACCCCAGTCCACAACCCCTGAAGAGGGAGCGGTTCTGATCCCAGTCCACAACCCCTGAAGAGGGAGCAGTTCTGACCCCAGTCCACAACCCCTGAAGAGGGAGCGGTTCTGACCCCAGTCCACAACCCCTGAAGAGGGGGCGGTTCTGACCCCAGTCCAATCTCTTCTCCTGTCTCAACCCCTGAAGAGGGAGCAGTTCTGATCCCAGTCCACAACCCCTGAAGAGGGAGCGGTTCTGATCCCAGTCCACAACCCCTGAAGAGGGAGCGGTTCTGATCCCAGTCCACAACCCCTGAAGAGGGAGCAGTTCTGATCCCAGTCCACAACCCCTGAAGAGGGAGCGGTTCTGATCCCAGTCCACAACCCCTGAAGAGGGAGCGGTTCTGATCCCAGTCCACAACCCCTGAAGAGGGAGTGGTTCTGATCCCAGTCCACAACCCCTGAAGAGGGAATGGTTCTGATCCCAGTCCACAACCCCTGAAGAGGGAGTGGTTCTGATCCCAGTCCACAACCCCTGAAGAGGGAGTGGTTCTGATCCCAGTCCACAACCCCTGAAGAGGGAGTGGTTCTGATCCCAGTCCACAACCCCTGAAGAGGGAGTGGTTCTGACCCCAGTCCACAACCCCTGAAGAGGGGGCGGTTCTGACCCCAGTCCAATATCTTCTCCTGTCTCAACCCCTGAAGAGGGAGCGGTTCTGACCCCAGTCCAATATCTTCTCCTGTCTCAACCCCTGAAGAGGGAGTGGTTCTGATCCCAGTCCACAACCCCTGAAGAGGGAATGGTTCTGATCCCAGTCCACAACCCCTGAAGAGGGAGCGGTTCTGATCCCAGTCCACAACCCCTGAAGAGGGAATGGTTCTGATCCCAGTCCACAACCCCTGAAGAGGGAGCGGTTCTGATCCCAGTCCACAACCCCTGAAGAGGGAGCGGTTCTGATCCCAGTCCACAACCCCTGAAGAGGGAGCGGTTCTGATCCCAGTCCACAACCCCTGAAGAGGGAGCAGTTCTGATCCCAGTCCACAACCCCTGAAGAGGGAGCAGTTCTGATCCCAGTCCACAACCCCTGAAGAGGGAGTGGTTCTGATCCCAGTCCACAACCCCTGAAGAGGGAGCAGTTCTGATCCC
>NW_027011865.1:120000-132500 GCF_036934945.1 Oncorhynchus masou masou | reverse complement strand
TATCAGCTCCAGCAGGGAGGGGTGTTCAGAGTCCAGAGCGTCCAGAGAACGGGCTCTGTTCCTGGGCTTCCATTCGATCTGTCTCCCCTCCCTGGCCTGGAGTCTCAGCCAGCTGGAGGATGTTGATCTAGCCAGATAATGTGTTGTCTTTACCGGCCCCTGGCTGGGCTGTGGCCAACCATTAGGAGGTTGTTGTTGGGTTTCTGGACGGATGCTGTGTTGAACCCACTCCTCCCTGTTCCCCTGGCTGGGCTGTGGCCAACCATTAGGAGGTTGTTGTTGGGTTTCTGGAGGGATGCTGTGTTGAACCCACCCCTCCCTGTTCCCCTGGCTGGGCTGTGGCCAACCATTAGGAGGTTGCTGTTGGGTTTCTGGAGGGATGCTGTGTTGAACCCACTCCTCCCTGTTCCCCTGGCTGGGCTGTGACCAACCATTAGGAGGTTGTTGTTGGGTTTCTGGAGAGATGCTGTGTTGAACCCACCCCTCCCTGTTCCCCTGGCTGGGCTGTGGCCAACCATTAGGAGGTTGCTGTTGGGTCTTTGAGTTGACACCATGTTGAACCCACTCATCCCTGTTTCCCGGCTGTGGTTGGGGCTCAGAGGGGTTAGGGCTCAGAGGGGTTAGGGCCCAAAGGGGTTAGGGCCCAGAGGGGTTAGGGCCCAGAGGGGTTAGGGCCCAGAGGGGTTAGGGCCCAGAGGGGTTAGGGCCCAGAGGGGTTAGGGCCCAGAGGGGTTAGGGCTCAGAGGGGTTAGGGCTCAGAGGGGTTAGGGCTCAGAGGGGTTAGGGCTCAGAGTGTTTAGGGCCCAGAGGGGTTAGGGCTCAGAGTGTTTAGGGCTCAGAGGGGTTAGGGCTCAGAGTGTTTAGGGCTCAGAGGGGTTAGGGTTCAGAGAGGTTAGGGCTCAGAGGGGTTAGGGCTCAGAGGGAGAGAGATGTAGAGTTTAGCGCTCAGAGCCCTACTCAGAGGGGTTAGGGCTCAGAGGGAGAGAGATGTAGAGTTTAGGGCTCTTGCAGAGGTTCCAAACTGAAGAAGATCTGTGGTCAGACTCTATACAGATGGAGGATCTTCATTTGATCACCCTGTTGCAGGACAACGCTCCTGCAATGCAATAACTATGACACGTGTATATTTGAGGTTTAAAGAGGCTTTTGAAGTTTGTAATTTCCACTTTGAAATTTCAGACTTGATTTTCCCTTACAAAAAAAATTTATCAACCCCGACAAAAATGTCCATGAATTGTAATCCACATAATAATTCACATTTCCTGTTGCTGCAGGAGTCATTTCCTGCTGTAGCAAACAGGCTGAAATTCAGGCTCAAATTCAGATGTACTCGTGGATGCCGTTTCTTTGTGAAGGAAGTTATGGATAGTTTTGGAGCCAATGCTAACTAGCGTTAGCACAAAGTCTATGGGTATCTTTTCCAGCAGCCACTTTGTTATGGCAAAGCCTAAAGAAGTTCAGGAGTAAACGTTTGCTTAAGAAATCATGTAATAAATTGCATCGATTCACTCTGTGTGCTTTTTAATAGTGTTTAACATGATTTTTGAATGACTACCTCATCTCTGTACCCCAATACATACAATTATATGTAAGGTCCCTCAGTCGAGCAGTGAATTTCAAATATAGATTAAATTACAAAGACCAGGGAGGGTTTCCAATACCTCGTAAAGAAGGGCACCTATTGGTAGATGGGTCAAATAAAAAAGCAGACATTGAATATCCCTTTGAACGTGGTAATATCACTTTAGATGGTGTATCAATACACCCAGTCACTACAAAAATACAGGCGTCCTTCCTAACTCAGTTACCAGAGAGGAAGGAACCCACTCAGGGATTTCACCCCAATGGTGACTTTAAAACAGTTGCAGAGTTTAATGGCTGTGATGGGAGAAAACTGAGGATGGATCAACATCATTGTAGTTACTACACAATACTAACCTAATCAACAGAGTGAAAAGAAGGAAGTCTGTACAGAATGAAATATTCCAAAACATGCATCCTTTTTGCAACAAGGCACTATGTCATACTGCAACATGTGGCAAAGCAATTCACCTTTTTTGTCCGGAATACAAAGTGGTACGTTTCAGGCAAATCCAATACAACACATTACTGAGTACCACTTTCCATGTTTTCAAGCATAGTGGTGTCTGCATCATGTTATGGGTATGCTTGTAATTGTTATGGACTGGGGAGTTTTTCAGGATAAAAAAGAAACAGAATGGAGCTAGCACAGGTAAAATTCTAGAGGAAACCGGGTTCAGTCTGCTTTCCACCAGACACTGGGAGGTGAATTCACCTTTTAGCAGGATAATAACCTACAACACAAGGTCAAATCTACACTGGAGTTGCTTACCAGGAAGACAGTGAATGTCCCTGAGTGGCTGAGTGTCAGGTTTGACTTAATTTTACTTGAAAATCTATGGCAAGACCTGAAAATGGTAGCGATGATCAACAACCAATTTGACAGTTTGGAAGAAATTTGAAAAGAATAATGGGCAAATGTTGCACAGTCCTGGTGTGGAACGCTCTTAGAGACTTACTCAGGAAGACTCACAGCTGTAATCGCTGCCAAAGGTGAATCTGACATGTATTGACTCAGGGGGTTGAATACTTATCTAATTAATATATTAGTGTTCTAGTTTTCATATTTGTTTTTAATAATTATATCATTTTTCTTCCACTTTGACATTACAGAGTATTTTGTGTTGATTGTTGACCAAAAAAAGGACATTTAAATCCATTTGAATCCCACTTTGTAACACAACAAAATGTGGATAAAGTCAAGGGGATACTTTCTGAAGGCCCGGGATCAAATCAAATCAAATGTTATTTGTTAGATGTGCTGAATACAACAACCTTACTGTGAAATGCTGAATACAACAGGTGTAGACCTTACTGTGAAATGCTTACAAGCCTTTAAACAACAATGCAAAATATTTACTACATAAACTAAAGTTAAAAAAATCTAATCAATCAAAAAAGTAACACAAGAAAATAACAAGGAAGTCTAGTGGTTAGAGTGTTGGACTAGAAACCAGCAGGTAGCCTAGTGGTTAGAGTGTTGGACTAGTAACCAGCAGGTAGTCTAGTGGTTAGAGTATTGGACTAGTAACCAGCAGGTAGCCTAGTGGTTAGAGTATTGGACTAGTAACCAGCAGGTAGCCTAGTGGTTAGAGTGTTGGACTAGTAACCAGCAGGTAGCCTATTGGTTAGAGCATTGGGCCAGTAACCAGCAGGTAGTCTAGTGGTTAGAGTGTTGGACTAGTAACCAGCAGGCGGCCTAGTGGTTAGAGTGTTGGACTAGTTACCAGCAGGTAGCCTAGTGGTTAGAGTGTTGGACTAGTAACCAGCAGGTAGACTAGTGGTTAGAGTGTTGGAATAGTAACCAGCAGGTAGCCTAGTGGTTAGAGTGTTGGACTAGTAACCAGCAGGTAGACTAGTGGTTAGAGTGTTGGACTAGTAACTAGCAGGTAGCCTAGTGGTTAGAGTGTTGGACTAATAACCAGCAGGTAGCCTAGTGGTTAGAGTGTTGGACTAGTAACCAGCAGGTAGCCTAGTGGTTAGAGCGTTGGACTAGTAACCAGCAGGTAGCATAGTGGTTAGAGCATTGGACTAGTAACCAGCAAGTAGCCTAGTGGTTAGACTGTTGGACTAGTAACCAGCAGGTAGCCTAGTGGTTAGAGTGTTGGACTAGTAACCAGCAGGTAGCCTGGTGGTTAGAGTGTTGGACTAGTAACCAGCAGGTAGCCTAGTGGTTAGAGTGTTGGACTAGTAACCAGCAGGTAGCCTAGTGGTTAGTGTTGGACTAGTAACCAGCAGGTAGCCTAGTGGTTAGAGCGTTGGACTAGTAACCAGCAGGTAGCCTAGTGGTTAGAGTGTTGGACTAGTAACCAGCAGGTAGCCTAGTGGTTAGAGCGTTGAACTAGTAACCAGCAGGTAGCCTAGTGGTTAGAGCGTTGGACTAGTAACCAGCAGGTAGCCTAGTGGTTAGAGCGTTGGACTAGTAACCAGCAGGTAGCCTAGTGGTACTAGTAACCGTTGGACTAGTAAACGTAAAGGTTGCTTAATAGAATCTCGAGCTGACAAGGTAAAAAGCTGTCGTTCTGCCCCTGAACAGGCAGTTAACCCACTGTTCCTAGTTTGTCATTGTAAACAAGAATTTGTTCTTAACTGACTTGCCTTGTTAAATAAAGGTAAACAAAAACAAAACAGATATATAAACAGGGGGTAACTGTGGACTGAGGAGCGCGGGGCTACAGGTTAGTCAAAGTCATTTGTAAAGTGACTGCATAGATAATAAACAGTGAATAGCAGCAGTGTGAAAACACAGGGGGTTGGGGGGGTCAATGTAAATAGTCCTGGTGGCCATTTGATTATTTGTTCAGCAGTCTTATGACTTGGGGGGAGGAGCCTCTTGGACCTAGACTTGGCGCTCCGGTACCGCTTGCCGTGCGGTAGCAGAGTGAACAGTCTATGACTTGGGTGGATGGAGTATTTGACCATTTCTTGAGCCTTCCTCTGACACCGCCTGGTATAGAGGTCCTGGATGACAGGAAGCTTGGGCCCAGTGATGTACTGGGCCGTACGCACTACCCTCTGTGATGCCTTACGATTAGATGGCGAGCGGTTGCCATACCAGGCGGTGATGCAACTGGTCAGGATGCTCTCGATGGTGCAGCTGTAGAATATTTTGAGGATCTGGGGACCCATGCCAAATATTTTCTCGCCTCCTGAGTGGGAGAAGGTGTTGTTGTGCTCCTCTTCACAACTGTCAGCTCTGTGTTTGGACCATGACTGTTTGTCGGCGATGTGGACACCAAGGGACTATGGATACATGTGTCGTTTCTCTAGTACTGACATGTACCAGTCTACGTCATGATTCACAAGTCCCAGCACCATCAGATAGTCACAAACAACTGTGAAGGCTCAGCGCATTACATTCAGCACGTTAGGCCTCGGTTATGTTCTGTTTTCTCTGCTTTTAAAGACAACGGGCTGTGTACAGTGTGTTTGTGAGCTTGTGTCTCTCTGTGCATGAAGCCGACCAACGCTGTACATAATTGAGTAATAGCATAAATATTGACTGTTGGGTCCTCAGGACTCAGGATGGTTATGGCTAGGGAGTGAGGGACTCCTGCTGTGGTCTCTAGGGAGTGAGGTGCTCCTGCTGTGGTCTCTAGGGAATGTGGGACTCTTGCTGTGGTCTCTAGGGAGTGAGGGGCTCCTGCTGTGGTCTCTAGGGAGTGAGGGGCTCCTGCTGTGGTCTCTAGGGAGTGAGGGGCTCCTGCTGTGGTCTCTAGGGAGTGAGGGACTCCTGCTGTGGTCTCTAGGGAGTGAGGGGCTCCTGCTGTGGTCTCTAGGGAGGGAGGGACTCCTGCTGTGGTCTCTAGGGAGGGAGGGACTCCTGCTGTGGTCTCTAGGGAGGGACTCCTGCTGTGGTCTCTAGGGAGTGAGGGACACCTGCTGTGGTCTCTAGGGAGTGAGGGGCTCCTGCTGTGGTCTCTAGGGAGTGAGGGACTCTTGCTGTGGTCTCTAGGGAGGGAGGGACTCCTGCTGTGGTCTCTAGGGAGGGACTCCTGCTGTGGTCTCTAGGGAGGGAGGGACTCCTGCTGTGGTCTCTAGGGAGGGAGGGACTCCTGCTGTGGTCTCTAGAGAGGGAGGGACTCCTGCTGTGGTCTCTAGGGAGGGAGGGACTCCTGCTGTGGTCTCTAGGGAGGGACTCCTGCTGTGGTCTCTAGGGAGGGACTCCTGCTGTGGTCTCTAGGGAGGGAGGGTCTCTATTGAGGGAGGGACTGCTGAAACTATTACGGCCAAGACAGACTGGTGTCTGGAACTAGTGGTGTCTGTCATGTTATATGGCTGTTGTTGGGGTGGTGTCTGTCATGTTATATGGCTATTGTTGAGGTGGTGTCTGTCATGTTATATGGCTATTGTTGAGGTGGTGTCTGTCATGTTATATGGCTATTGTTGAGGTGGTGTCTGTCATGTTATATGGCTCTTGTTGAGGTGGTGCCTGTCATGTTATATGGCTGTTGTTGAGGTGGTGCCTGTCATGTTATATGGCTGTTGTTGAGGTGGTGCCTGTCATGTTATATGGCTGTTGTTGGGGTGGTGCCTGTCATGTTATATGGCTGTTGTTGGGGTGGTGTCTGTCATGTTATATGGCTGTTGTTGAGGTGGTGTCTGTCATGTTATATGGCTATTGTTGAGTTGGTGTCTGTCCTCTCCTCTCCTCTCTCCTCTCCTCTCCTCTCCTCTCCTCTCCTCTCCTCTCCTCTCCTCTCCTCTCCTCTCCTCTCCTCTCCTCTCCTCTCCCTCTCCTCTCCTCTCCTCTCCTCTCCTCTCCTCTCCTCTCCTCCCTCTCTCCCCCCCCTCCCTTTCTCTTCTCCCCCTCTTCTCCCACCCCCTCCCTTCCTCTCTCCCCCCCCCTCCCCCCCCTCCCTTCCTCTCTCCCCCCCCCTCTCCACATCTCTCCCCGGTGCTGCTGTTCAGTTGCACTGTGCACTTCTAAATGGGACAGGATTCAAATTGTATTCAAACGCATCCCACAAGTTTTTTTATCTTAAAAATGTCAAAAAATATGGCCTGTCAAGATGGAGAATGTATATCTTAAGTTTTATCTTAATTTTAACGGAGGAATCTGGGTTCTATTAAAATCAGATTTCTAATGTGGGATTGTGGAGTCTCTCTCTCTGTCTCTGTCTCTCTCTCTCACTCTGTCTCTCTCTCTGTCTCTGTCTCTCTCTCGTGCTCTGTCTCTCTCTCGTGCTCTGTCTCTCTCTCTGTCTCTCTCTCGTGCTCTCTCAATTCAATTTCAATTCAATTTCAATTCAAGGGGCTTTATTGGCATGGGAAACATGTGTTAATATTGCCAAAGCAAGTAAGGTATATAATATATAAAGTTAAATAAACAATAAAAATTAACAGTAGACATCACACATACAGAAGTTTCAAAACAATAAAGACATTACAAATGTTGTATTATATATATATATATATATATATATACAGTGTTTTTACAATGTGCAAATGGTAAAGGACACAAGATAAAATAAATAAGCATAGATATGGGTTGTATTTACAATGGTGCGTGTTCTTCACTGGTTGCCCTTTTCTCGTGGCAACAGGTCACAAATCTTGCTGCTCTGATGGCACACTGTGGAATTTCACCCAGTAGATATGGGAGTTTTTCAAAATTGGATTTGTTTTCGAATTCTTTGTGGATCTGTGTAATCTGAGGGAAATATGTCTCTCTAATATGGTCATACATTGGGCAGGAGGTTAGGAAGTGCAGCTCAGTTTCCACCTCATTTTGTGGGCAGTGAGCACATAGCCTGTCTTCTCTTGAGAGCCATGTCTGCCTACGGCGGCCTTTCTCAATAGCAAGGCTATGCCCGCTGAGTCTGTACATAGTCAAAGCTGTCACAGTGGTCAAAGCAGTCACAGTGGTCAGGTATTCTGCCGCTGTGTACTCTCTGTGTAGGGCCAAATAGCATTCTAGTTTGCTCTGTTTTTTTGTTAATTCTTTCCAATGTGTCAAGTAATTATCTTTTTGTTTTCTCATGATTTGGTTGGGTTTAATTGTGCTGCTGTCATGGGGCTCTGTAGGGTGTGTTTGTGAACAGAGCCCCAGGACCAGCTTGCTTAGGGGACTCTTCTCCAGGTTCATCTCTCTGTAGGGGATGGCTTTGTTGTGGAAGGTTTGGGAATCGCTTCCTTTTAGGTGGTTATAGAATTTAACAGCTCTTTTCTGGATTTTGTCTCTCTCTCGCTCTGTTTATTTCATTTCAAAATAATTCTGTAGTCAGCGTGATGAAGGCTTGTGATGCCAGGCTGATGGAGTCAGAGGGTGTGGAGAGGAGGGGATATTTAGCCTGGGTGTGTTAGCCTAGATGTGGCTAAATGTGTTGGCTCTGTGTTAGCAATATGCTAACTGTTCCTCTCTAAAACTAGGGTCTATGAGGCCGAGAGAGAGAGAGAGAGAGAGAGAGAGAGAGAGAGAGAGAGAGAGAGAGAGAGAGAGAGAGAGAGAGAGAGAGAGAGAGAGAGAGAGAGAGAGAGAGAGAGAGAGAGAGAGAGAGAGAGAGAGAGAGAGAGAGAGGCTTGTTCATCCTGTCCTTTCTCTCCTATTACACATCATCATTGCGTTCTCCCTGGCTGTGAGATAATGCAGACTGAAGGACAGTCAGCTTTGTCTTGGCTCTGACTGCCTGGGGTTGAACACAATAAACAATGTTCTGTGGTCAGCTTGTTACAGCACAGATATCATTTGATACTGTCTCGAGTCAACATAGTCCAGCCGACGCTCTCTGCACCATCCTTATCTTAAAGGGGGACTCCAGCCTCCAGAAACAGTGACTGCCTGGGTCTGTTAGCCCACTGAGATAAAGCCCAGGTCTCTGGCAAGCCGGTTATTTATCACATGTGTAGTTGAGACTCGGGCCACGTCAGCTCTGCTCAGCGATTCACAGGTCTGCGCAGTAGGACCAGCATCCCCTCCCTCTCCCCCCTCTTCCCCTAGTACACTCTCTCTTCTCCTAGTTCACTCTCTCTTCTCCTAGTTCACTATCTCTTCTCCTAGTTCACTCTCTCTTCTCCTAGTTCACTCTCTCTTCTCCTAGTACACTCTCTCTTCCCCTAGTACACTCTCTCTTCTCCTAGTTCACTCTCTCTTCTCCTAGTTCACTCTCTCTTCTCCTAGTACACTCTCTCTTCCCCTAGTACACTCTCTCTTCTCCTAGTACACTCTCTCTTCTCCTAGTACACTCTCTCTTCCCCTAGTACACTCTCTCTTCTCCTAGTTCACTCTCTCTTCTCCTAGTTCACTCTCTCTTCTCCTAGTTCACTCTCTCTTCTCCTAGTACACTCTCTCTTCCCCTAGTACACTCTCTCTTCTCCTAGTACACTCTCTCTTCTCCTAGTACACTCTCTCTTCTCCTAGTTCACTCTCTCTTCTCCTAGTTCACTCTCTCTTCTCCTAGTACACTCTCTCTTCCCCTAGTACACTCTCTCTTCTCCTAGTTCACTCTCTCTTCTCCTAGTTCACTCTCTCTTCTCCTAGTTCACTCTCTCTTCTCCTAGTACACTCTCTCTTCCCCTAGTACACTCTCTCTTCTCCTAGTACACTCTCTCTTCTCCTAGTACACTCTCTCTTCCCCTAGTACACTCTCTCTTCTCCTAGTTCACTCTCTCTTCTCCTAGTACACTCTCTCTTCCCCTAGTACACTCTCTCTTCTCCTAGTTCACTCTCTCTTCTCCTAGTACACTCTCTCTTCCCCTAGTACACTCTCTCTTCTCCTAGTACACTCTCTCTTCTCCTAGTACACTCTCTCTTCTCCTAGTTCACTCTCTCTTCTCCTAGTTCACTCTCTTCTCCTAGTTCACTCTCTCTTCCCCTAGTACACTCTCTCTTCTCCTAGTCCACTCTCTCTTCCCCTAGTACACCCTCTCTTCTCCTAGTTCACTCTCTCTTCTCCTAGTACACTCTCTATTCCCCTAGTTCACTCTCTCTTCCCCTAGTACACTCTCTCTTCTCCTAGTACACTCTCTCTTCTCCTAGTACACTCTCTCTTCTCCTAGTACACTCTCTCTTCTCCTAGTTCACTCTCTCTTCTCCTAGTTCACTCTCTCTTCTCCTAGTTCACTTTCTCATCTCCTAGTACACTCTCTCTTCTCCTAGTTCACTCTCTCTTCTCCTAGTACACTCTCTCTTCTCCTAGTACACTCTCTCTTCTCCTAGTTCACTCTCTTCTCCTAGTTCACTCTCTCTTCTCCTAGTTCACTCTCTCATCTCTTAGTACACTCTCTCTTCTCCTAGTACACTCTCTCTTCTCCTAGTACACTCTCTTCTCCTAGTACACTCTCTCTTCTCCTAGTTCACTCTCTCTTCTCCTAGTTCACTCTCTCTTCTCCTAGTTAACTCTCTCTTCACCTAGTACACTCTCCCTTCTCCTAGTTAACTCTCTCTTCCCCTAGTACACTCTCCCTTCCCCTAGTACACCCTCTCTTCTCCAAGTTCACTCTCTCTTCTCCAAGTTCACTCTCTCTTCTCCTAGTTAACTCTCTTTTCCCCTAGTTCACTCTCTCTTCTCCTAGTTCACTCTCTCTTCTCCTAGTTCACTCTCTCTTCTCCTAGTTCACTCTCTCATCTCCTAGTACACTCTCTCTTCTCCAAGTACACTCTCTCTTCTCCTAGTACACTCTCTTCTCCTAGTACACTCTCTCTTCTCCTAGTACACTCTCTCTTCTCCTAGTTCACTCTCTCTTCTCCTAGTTAACTCTCTCTTCCCCTAGTACACTCTCCCTTCTCCTAGTTAACTCTCTCTTCCCCTAGTACACTCTCCCTTCCCCTAGTACACCCTCTCTTCTCCAAGTTCACTCTCTCTTCTCCAAGTTCACTCTCTCTTCTCCTAGTTAACTCTCTTTTCCCCTAGTTCACTCTCTCTTCTCCTAGTTCACTCTCTCTTCTCCTAGTTCACTCTCTCTTCTCCTAGTTCACTCTCTCATCTCCTAGTACACTCTCTTCTCCTAGTTCACTCTCTCTTCTCCAAGTTCACTCTCTCGTCTCCTAGTTAACTCTCTCTTCCCCTAGTTCACTCTCTCTTCTCCTAGTACACTCTCTCTTCTCCTAGTACACTCTCTCTTCCCCTAGTACACTCTCTTCCCATGGTGTGTGTGTGTGTGTGTGTTAGGGTGTGTGTGTTATGCATCTGTGTGTGTGTCAGGTTGTGTTTGTGGTGTCTGTGTTAGGGTGTGTGTGTTACGGCTGTGTGTGTTAGGGTGTGTGTGTGTTATGGCTGTGTGTATGTGTTTATGGTGTATGTGTGTTAGGGTGTTTGTGTTTATGGTGTGTGTGTGTGTGAGTTAGGGTATGTTTGTTATGCCTCTGTGTGTGTGTTAGGTTGTGTGTGTCTGTGTTTGTGGTGTCTGTGTGTGTGTACGTGTGTGTATGTGTGTGTGTATGTGTGTGCGTTCCGGCTGTGTGTGTGTGTGTATTGCCGATGGGGGAAGCAACAGTACCACATGCCCCTTGCCACAATCCTCTGCTTCACAGGCATTAGGAAGGGCAGAAGTCTGTGTGTGTGTGTGTGTGTGTGTGTGTGTGTGTGTGTGTGTGTGTGTGTGTGTGTGTGTGTGTGTGTGTGTGTGTGTGTGTGAACTAGACCAGGGGAAGCAGAGACACTCTGCACCAAGGATACTGACTATTCAGTCTCCGTTACTAGACCACGAGACCAACTCTGTCTACACTGTTAGTCTGTCCTCTCTATGTATCTATTATAACAGGTTGTTCAGCTCATGTCTGTCCTCTCTATGTATCTATTATAACAGGTTGTTCAGGTCATGTCTGTCCTCTCCGTGTATCTATTATAACAGGTTGTTCAGGTCATGTCTGTCCTCTCTATGTATCTATTATAACAGGTTGTACAGGTCATGTCTGTCCTCTCCATGTATCTATTATAACAGGTTGTACAGGTCATGTCTGTCCTCTCTATGTATCTATTATAACAGGTTGTCCAGGTCATGTCTGTCCTCTCCATGTATCTATTATAACAGGTTGTACAGGTCATGTCTGTCCTCTCTATGTATCTATTATAACAGGTTGTCCAGGTCATGTCTGTCCTCTCCATGTATCTATTATAACAGGTTGTACAGGTCATGTCTGTCCTCTCCATGTATCTATTATAACAGGTTGTTCAGGTCATGTCTGTCCTCTCTATGTATCTATTATAACAGGTTGTTCAGGTCATGTCTGTCCTCTCTATGTATCTATTATAACAGGTTGTTCAGGTCATGTCTGTCCTCTCCGTGTATCTATTATAACAGGTTGTTCAGGTCATGTCTGTCCTCTCCGTGTATCTATTATAACAGGTTGTTCAGGTCATGTCTGTCCTCTCTATGTATCTATTATAACAGGTTGTCCAGGTCATGTCTGTCCTCTCTATGTATCTATTATAACAGGTTGTTCAGGTCATGTCTGTCCTCTCTATGTATCTATTATAACAGGTTGTTCAGGTCATGTCTGTCCTCTCTATGTATCTATTATAACAGGTTGTATAGGTCATGTCTGTCCTCTCTATGTATCTATTATAACAGGTTGTATAGGTCATGTCTGTCCTCTCCATGTATCTATTATAACAGGTTGTACAGGTCATGTCTGTCCTCTCTATGTATCTATTATAACAGGTTGTACAGGTCATGTCTGTCCTCTCTATGTATCTATTATAACAGGTTGTACAGGTCATGTCTGTCCTCTCTATGTATCTATTATAACAGGTTGTTCAGGTCATGTCTGTCCTCTCTATGTATCTATTATAACAGGTTGTTCAGGTCATGCCTGTCCTCTCTATGTATCTATTATAACAGGTTGTTCAGGTCATGTCTGTCCTCTCTATGTATCTATTATAACAGGTTGTTCAGGTCATGTCTGTCCTCTCTATGTATCTATTATAACAGGTTGTATAGGTCATGTCTGTCCTCTCTATGTATCTATTATAACAGGT